>NW_027043520.1:7500-82589 GCF_036013475.1 Columba livia | reverse complement strand
TTGTACGCCATCTTCTCGCAATTTTGGGCAAATCCTGGACATCCTGGTGTCGCGGGGGCTGCGCATGCGGGGCCAGGCCTTCGTCATCTTCAAGGAGCTGAGCAGCGCCACCAGCGCCCTGCGCTCCATGCAGGGCTTCCCCTTCTACGACAAGCCCATGGTTGAGCCCCCGCCCCCCCGCGCGCCCCCCCCCCGGGCGCTCTCACCCCAACGCCGCCCCCAGCGCATCCAGTACGCCAAGAGCGACTCGGACATCGTGGCCAAGATGAAGGGCACCTTCGTGGAGAGGGACAGGAAGAGGGACAAGAAGAAGCCCAAGGGCCAGGAGGCGGCCAAGAAGGGCAGCGGGGGGGGCGGCCGCCGTGAGTTCGGGGGGGTTTGGGGCGGGGGGGGGGGGTGGGGGGATGCGGGGAGCCCTGGGGGGGTGGGTGGGTTTGAAGAGGAAGACGGGGGGGTTGGAGGGGGGGGTTGTGGGGGAGGGGGGGATTTGGGGTGGAATGTGTGGGATTTGGGGTGGAATATGTAGCATTTTGATTTTGGGGTGAATAGGTGTGATTTGGGGTGAATAGGTGTGATTTGGGGTGAATAGGTGTGATTTGGTTGAATAGCTGTGATTTGGGGTGAATGAATAGCTGTGATTTGGGGTGAATAGCTGTGATTTGGGGTGAATGAATAGCTGTGATTTGGGGTGGATAGCTGTGATTTGGGGTGAATAGCTGTGATTTGGGTGAATAGCTGTGATTTGGGTGAATGGATAGCTGTGATTTGGGGTGAATAGCTGTGACTTGGGGTGAATGAATAGCTGCGATTTGGGGTGCACGGCTGTGATTTGGGGTGCACGGCTGCGATTTGGGGGGGGTGGAACCTCACTGATTTGGGTGAGCGTCTGTGATTCTGGGCTGAAAAGCTGCGGTTTTGGCGTTGCAGGGCATGGCCGCGCTGCCCCAGGCGCCGCGGCTGCTGCAGCACGTGGGGGGGGCAGCCCCCGTACCTGCCCCCCCCGGGCATGCTGCCCCCCCCCGGGGATGCCGCCTGGGCTGCCCCCCCAGCAGGTGCTGCCGCCGGCGCAGACGGTGAGTGACCAAAATCGGGGCGAAAAATGCCAATATTGAGCTTGGGCGGGATGGGGGGGGGGGTTGGGTTGTGGGGAAGGCATCTCAGCACTGACCCCCTTTTTTTCTGCCCCCCCCCCAGCTCTCAGAAAACCCCCCAAACCACATCCTGTTCCTGACCAACCTGCCTGAGGAGACCAACGAGCTGATGCTCTCCATGCTCTTCAACCAGTGAGTGTTTGTTTGGGGGGGGGGCTCAGGTTTGGGGGGGGGGTTAAGGGGGGTCCCCTGACGTGCCCCCCAACCGCCCGCGCAGGTTCCCGGGGTTCAAGGAGGTGCGGTTGGTGCCCGGGCGCCACGACATCGCGTTCGTGGAGTTTGACGGCGAGGTGCAGGCGGGGGGCAGCGCGGGACGCGCTGCAGGGCTTCAAAATCACCCAGAGCAACGCCATGAAGATCTCCTTCGCCAAGAAGTGACCCCCCCCCCGCGAAAACCCCACGGGAGGGTCGCCCACAGCCCCCCCCGCCCAGAAACCCGCCTTGGTTTGCCCCTAGATACACCCCCCCCCGCCCAAAGACCCGCCTTGGTTTGCCCCTAGATGCGCCCCTCCTCGTTGCTGCCCTAAACCCCCCCCCCCCCCGAACCTGAGGAATTCTCCTTGTCGCCCCCCCCTGAAAATTTCTTTTTGCCCCCCCCGGGAAGAACCCAAATTGGGGTCATTCAGGGCCAAACAACACAAACACCCCCTTGTTTTGGCACTGGATTCCCCCAAAAGATCCTTGTTGCTGCTCCCCCAGCCCTAAAACTCCCCCCTCCACAAACCCTTGTTGACCCCTGGAGTCCGTCTCCCCCCCACCCCCAAAAAAAAGAACCCCCAAATTTGGGGTAATTCAGAGCCCCCCCAACCCCAAAACGTCCCTTTGTGTCCACCCCAGACCCCCCCAAAAATGCCCTCACCCCCAAAGAAACCCACCCAGACTGCCCCCCCCCCCCCTAAAGATACCCCAACTGCACCCCCCCCCCCCCCAAGGTAAGTGGCCCCGGGGGGGGCCAACCCTTTCCCCCCCTGCATTGTACCCAGAGTCTCTCTGCAGACATTGCACCTGGAGCATCCCCCCCCCCCCAAATAAACCGTCCTGTGTCCCACCGATGGGGTGGTCAATGGGGGGGGGCACAAATTTGGGGGCTGGGGGGGGGCTGGGTTTGGTGTCTGAGGGGTTTGGGGGGGTGCTGCACCCCTTGTCAGGCGGGACAGCCCCCCGCCCCCATATTCTGTGCCTTAATTTTGCCCCCCCCCCACCACACTCTCCCACACTGCAATTTTGCCCCCCCCCCCAAATACAACCCCGTTTTTCCAGCCCCGTGTGGGTTTTTTTGGGGCAGGGTGTAGTGTTTGGGGGGTTCCCTACAGGCCCCATAGGTGACACCCCCCGGCACCTATAGACCCCCTATAGCTGCCCCCCCTCCCGCCCCCCGCCATCAGCGGGGGCAAAAGGGGCGGGGCCTGACGGCGGAGGCGGAGCCTCGGAGTGTGGGAGCACGAAAAGGGGAGGGGCTTAGGTAAGGGGCCGGAGCCAGGAGTACAATAAGAGGTGGGGCGGGATCAAGGGCGTGGTCTTGGCAGGCGTGGCCTTGGTAAGGGGCGGAGCCTCGGCGGGCGGGAGCGGCAGGAGGGGCGGGGCTTGGTGCAGCGGGCGGAGCCTCGGCGGGCGGTGGCGGGAAGAGCCGCTCAGGACGCGGCGCCGTTCATTGGCCGCGGGGCAGCGGGTGGGGCCGGGGACGTCCCCATCCTCATCTCCCCCAGAGGGGACCCAGGCGTCCGGGTGACGTCACCGGCGGCTGGTGCGGGGGGCTGGAGAGGTGATGGGGCCCCGCTGGGGACATCCGTGTGTGTGTCACCCCCCCGAGCTGTCCCCGTGTCCCCCGCATGTCCCCCCCCCAGTGTCCCCTGTCCCCCCGCAGTGTCCCCTCCCGGTGCCCCATTTACCCCCCCAGTTTCCCCCCTCAATGTCCCCCAGGGGGTCTCCTGTCCCCCAGTGCCCCCCCCACTCTGCCCCAAGTTCAACCCCCAGTCTCCCCCATATCCCCCCCCACACTGTCCCTGTGTCCCCCACGTTGCGCCCCACGTGGCTTGACCGTGACTTTGGGGCGGGGTCCCCACCTGTCCCCACCCCGGGGCGTGTCCCCCTCCCATGTCCCCCCCGCCGCCGCTCGGTCGCAGCCGGGACTCGAACCCGCGATGGGCCCCCGCGCTGCTCTTGGCCGCCGCCGCCGCCGCGTCGCTGGCGCTGCCGGTGACCGTGGCCGTGACCCCGGGGGGGGGCCCGGAGGGGTCCCCCGCGGCTCCGGCTCCGCTTCACCCCCCCCCGCTGCCGCTTCCGCTGCTCCGGGGGGGGGGCGATGTCCCCAAGTGTGTCCCCGGGGAAATGTCACCGCCCTGGAGAGCGGCCCCGACCCCCCCGGGGACAGCGGCTTCAGGCTCGGTCAGTGCGGGGGGGGACACGGGGAGCGGGAAAGTGGGGGGGAAGCCGGTAAATGGGGGGGGGGGGCGGTAAAACGGGGCGGGGGGGCTGTAAAGTGGGAGAGGGGCTCGTAAGTTGGGGGGACGGTAAATTGGGGAGGGGGGGTGGTCTGGTAAACGGGGAAGGTGGTAAAATGGGGGGGCCCTAAAGTGTGTGTGTGGGGGGGCCCTAAAGTGGGGGAGGGGGCTGGTAAAGGGTCCCTGGTTGAGGGTGGGGGTTGGGCTGCACCTGCTCCCCCCCCCACCCCCACCCCCCACCCCGCCAAAATCCCCATGGGGGTCTTGGAGGGTCCCACAGCTCCCCCCCCCCCCGCTGCACCCATTCATGGGAGGGTCGCAGGGTGGGGGGGGGACCCTAAAGCACCCCCCTCCCCCCTGTCCCTTCTCGGGGGGGGGGATGGGTGCTGGGGGGGAGGGGCCCCACCCACGCAGCACCATGAGCTCATCGGGCGGCCGGGGGAAAGCGCCGCGAATTCGCAAAATAAACACTTGGGGCCCCAAGAAAAAGTTGGAAGCCGGACGCCTGGGTCCTCTCCGGACGCCTGGGTCCCTCCCCGCACTCCTGGGTCCCTCCCAGAATGCTTGGGTCCCTCCCCGAACGCTTGGGTCCCTCCCCGCACTCCTGGGTCCCCTTTTGCTCCAATCTTTGCCTTCTGGATGTTGGGGGACACCCCCCCCCCCATTACCCCCCCTCCCCATTACCCCCCCAGCATCATCACCCGGGTTGTTTGCATTGTTGTTTTTGGGGGGTCCCCAATTTTGGGGTGCCCCCCTCCGTTTCTGTTGCAGTCGTCTGCCCCCCTGCTGTGCCAGAACGGCGGCATCTGCGCCCACCCCAGCACCTGCCTGTGCCCCCCCCAGTTCACCGGCAGGTTCTGCCACCTGCCCGCCAACCTCACCCGGGGGGGGGCACCCCAAAACGCGGGGGGGGCCCCCCCCTGCCCCCCAGGAACTCACGCAGTCCATCTACACCCTCCCCTTGGCCAATCACCGCGAGGACGAGGATGGTGAGGACACCCCCGCACCCGCCCTGCTGCTGCTGGGCTTTTTTTGGGGGGGCGGTGGGTGCTACAGCACCCACAGGACCCCCCCACCCACGGGACCCCCCCATCCATGGACACCCCCCCACACGGGACCCCCCCCACCCACGGGACCCCCCCCACCCACGGGACCCCCCCATCCATGGGACCCCCCCCCCACCCCATGGGACCCCTGCACCCACGTGACCCTCCCATCCACGGGACCCCCCCATCCATGGGACCTCCACACCCACGGGAGCCCCCACCCACATACCCCTCACCCATTGGGACCTCCGCACCCACGTGACCCCCCCCCCCCACGGGATCCTCCATCCATGGACCATCCCCCACACGTGACCCCCCCCCCACCCACGGGACCCCGAACCCACGGACCGACCCCCACCCACATACTCCCGCACCCACGGGACCCCCGCATCTATGTGACCCCCCCACCCATGGGACCCCTGCACCCACGTGACCCCCCACCCACGTCCCCCCCACCCACGGGACCCCCCCCACCCACGGGACCCTGGCATCCACGTGACCCCCCCCACCCATGGGACCCCCCGCACCCACATGACCCACCCACCCACGGGACCTCCCACCCACGGGACGCCCCACGCACGTACCCCCCCCGCACCCTCAGGGTGCCCAGTCCCTCGTGACCGTCCTCGTGCGCCACCCCCCCGCCGCCCCTGTCGCCATTCACGGCGTGGAGAGGGTGCGGGGGGGGGAGGGGCGGGGGGCGACCCCCCCTCCCCCCACCGCACGGCCCCCCCCCGCGTGCTCGCGCTCAGCGGCCCCTCCCCCCCGCCCGTCCGAAGAGGAAGATGAGGAAGGGGTTCGGGGTATTGCTTCCGGGTCGTGAGGGGAGGGCAGGTGAGTGGGGAGGGGGCGATGGGGGTGGGGGGACAGGGGGGATGGGAGGGGACACGGGTGACGGAGGATGGGGGGGGGACACACACGGGCGCTGGGGGGACAGGAGGGGACTTGGGAGGTTCCGGATTGGGGGTGTCCGTGGGGTGTCCGTGGGGCGTCTATGGGTGTCTGTGGGGTGTCTGTGGGGTGTCTGGGGGTGTCTATGGGGTGTCTGTGGGTGTCTATGAGTGTCTATGGTTGTCCATGGGGTGTCCGTGGGGTGTTTATGGGTGTCCATGGGTGTCCGTGGGGTGTCCATGGGTGTCCATGGGGTGTCTATGGGGTGTCTGTGGGGTGTCTATGGGTGTCTGTGGGCTGTCTGTGGGGTGTCTATGGGTGTCTATGGGCATCTGTGGGTGTCCATGGGGTGTCTGGTGGTGTCTGTGGGGTGTCTGTGGGTGTCTGTGGGTTGTTTATGGGGTGTCTATGGGTGTCTGTGGGGTGTCAGTTGGTGTCTGTGGTGTCTGTGAGTGTCAATGGGGCGTCTATGGGTGTCCGTGGGTGTCCGTGGGGTGTCTGTTGGTGTCCATGGGATGTCTATGGGTGTCCGTGGGTGTCCGTGGGATGCCTGTTGGTGTCCTGTGAGTGTCAATGGGGAGCAGGGGGGCCGTGTCCCCCCGCCCCCAACCCGCCCCTCCCCCAGTGCTCCGCCCCCCTCCCCGGGCTCCGCACGCGCCGCGTCTGCTGCCGGGGGGGGGGAGGGGCGGCTGGGGGGTCAGCGAGTGTCAGCGCTGCCCTGGGGACAACGGGGACACCAGCGACAACGGTGAGGACACGGGGCCACGGGGGGGGATGGGGGGACACGGGGGGACACGGGGGATGGGGGGACATGGGGACACGGGGGACATGGGGACACGGGGGGATGGGGGGACATAGGGGGGTGGTGGGACAACAGGGACAATGGTGAGGGCATGGGGGACACAGGGGGGACATGAGACAATGGGGAGATGGGGGACATGGAGGAGATGGGGGGGGACATGGGGGGACATGGAGGGGATGGGGGGGACACAGGGGGATGGGGGGACATGGGGACAGGGGGGAAAACAGTGACGACATGGGGACAGGGGAACATGGGACGAGGGGACATCGGGGTGTTGGGGACACTGGGGGGGTGTAGGGACACCAGGGGTGTGTTGGGGACACTGGGGGGGTTGGGGACGCCAGGGGGGTGTTGGGGACACCAAGGGGGTGTTGGGGATACTTGGGGTGTTGGGGATACTGGGGGTGTTGGGGACACCGGGGGGGTCTCATGTGTGTCCCCCCAGCTGTGTCACCAGGTGTCCCCCCGTGTCCCCCCGGATTCCAGCGGCTGAACGGGACGTGTCAGGGTGGGTGGGGGGAGGCGGGGTTGGAGGGCGGGGTTGGAGGCGGGGGGGTTGGAATGTGTTTTTTTGGGGCTATTAGGGTTTTTTTTGGGTGTTGGTGCCCCCAGTTTATTGTGTCCCCCCCAGATGTCACTGGGGGCCAGCAGGGGGTGCTGTGCGGGGGACGTGATTTGGGGGGGTTGTTGTTTTTTTGGTGGGGGGGGAAGGGTTTTTTGGTGGGGGGGTGAAGGGTTTTTGGGGGTTGGGGTGACCCCCGGTCTGTCGTGTCCCCCCAGACATCGACGAGTGCCAGCAGGGGGCGCTGTGCCGCCGGGGGCTCTGCACCAACACCCGGGGGGGGTTCACGTGTCGCTGCCCCCCCGGCTTCCTGCTCGACTCGGCCCGGGTGGCCTGCATCTGTGCGTCCAGCTGGGGTGGACTGGGAGGGACTGGGAGGGACTGGGATGGATTGGGATGGGGATTGGGATGGATTGGGATGGACTTGGATGGACTGGGATGGATTGGGAAGGACTGGGATGGATTGGGATGGACTGGAATGGATTGGGATGGACTGGGATGGACTGGGATTGGGATGGACTTGGATGGATTGGGATGGGGACTGGGATGGAGTGGGATGGACTGGGATGGATTGGGATGGGGATGGGGATGGGGACTGGGATGGATTGGCATGGGGATTGGGATGAACTGTGATGGACTGGGATGGGGATGGGGGGGACTGGGCTGGACTGGAATGGATTGGGATGGGGATTGGGATGGACTGGGATGGATTGGGGTGGGGACTGGGTGGGACTGGGATGGACTGGGATGGACTGGGATGGATTGGGATGGACTGGGATGGGGATGGGGGGGACTGGGATGGACTGGGCTGGACTGGGAGGCGCTGGGGTGGGGGGGGGTGCTGAGCCCGCCCCTCCCCCAGCCCAGCAGGTGCTGTCTGAGGCGCGGGGCCCATGCTTCCGGGTGCTGGGGGAGGGGCGGCGCTGCGCCCTCCCCACCCTGCGCAACATCACGCGCCAGATCTGCTGCTGCAGCCGCGTGGGCAAGGCCTGGGGGGGGCACTGTGAGCGCTGCCCCCCCTTCGGCTCCGGTGTGCCCCAGCGCCTGCGACCCCCGAACGCCTGGGTCCCCTCCCGAACGCCTGGGTCCCCCCCGAACGCCTGGGTCCCCTCCCGAACGCCTGGGTCTCCCCCAAATACCTGGGTCCCCTCCTGGATGCCTGGGTCCCCTCCTGGACGCCTGGGTCCCCTCCAGAACGCCTGGGTCCCTCCCAAACGCCTGGGTCCCTCCCGAATGCCTGGGTCCCCCCTGAACGCCTGGGTCCGCCCCGAACCCCTGGGTCCCCTCCCGAACGCCTGGGTCCCCTCCCGAACGCCTGGGTTCCCCCCTGAACGCCTGGGTCCCCTCCCAAACACCTGGGTCCCTTCCAAACTCCTGGGTCCCCCCTGAATTCTTGAGTCCCTTCCCACCCCCTTTGCCGCCCCATGGGGCCTATTGGGTGGCCCCAGATTTTTGGCCCCCCCCCCGCTAATGAGCTAATTCGCCCCCCCAGCCGAGTTCCGCGAGATCTGCCCGGCCGGCCCCGGCTACCACTATTCGGCCTCCGACCTGCGCATCGACACCCGCTACCTGGGCCCCGGCGGCCCCGGCGTCACCCGTGTCCCCGATATCCCCGGTGTCACCCGTGAGCGCCCAGACCCCCTCCCCCCGCACCCCTAAACGGCCTCGGGCACCCTGGGCTCACCATCCCCTCCCCCCGCAGCGCCCCCGGGGGGGGTCACCCCCGTGTCCCCCCCCGTCCCCACGAGGCCGCCGCTGCCGCCGCCGCCGCCCGAGGTCGTGGTTGTTCCGCGGGGGGGGCTGCGGCGCCCCGCCCCCACCCGGGCAGGTGAGCGGGGGAGGGGCGGGCACGCGGCGGCACACGCGTGTGCGCGGGTGGGGCTGCTTGCTCACGGCTGCTTCACAAGCGGCTGCACACGCGTGTTTGCACGGTTGTGCACGGTTGTTTCACACGTGCTTGAGCGGTTGTGTGTGTGCACACACGTGTGTTTGCACGGTTGTGCACGGTTGTTTCACACATGCTCAAGCGGTTGTGTGTGTGCACACACGTGTGTTTGCATGGTTGTGCACGGTTGTTTCACACGTGCTCGAGCGGTTGTGTGCACACGTATGTGTTTGCACGGTTGTTTCACACGTGCTTGAGCGGTTGTGTGTGTGCACACACGTGTGTTTGCACGGTTGTGCACGGTTGTGCACGGTTGTTTCACACATGCTCAAGCGGTTGTGTGTGCATACGTGTGTGTTTGCACGGTTGTTTCAGGTGTGCTCAAGCGGTTGTGCACACACGTGTGTGTTTGCATGGTTGTTTCACACGTGCTCGAGCGGTTGTGCACCCCCGCATGTGTTTGCATGGTTGTGCACAGTTGTTTCCCGTGTGCACACACGATTGCGTGCACAGTTGTGTGTGTGTTGCACACTCGTGCGTGGTTTCATGCGTGCACAAGCAGCTGCATGCACGCACACTTGCACGTGTGCGCACTGTTGCATACACAGTTGCACGCACAGTCGCACGTGTGAGTTGTTGCACACGCGTGCGTGGTTTCATGCATGCACAAGCATCTGCGTGCACGCACACTTGCACACGTGTGCGCACCATCGCACGCGCAGTCGCACACGCGCCCCATCGCACGCACACTTGCACACGTGTGTGCACCATCGCACGCACAGTCGCACACACGCACCATCGCACGCGGAGTCGCACACGCGCCCCATCACACGCACACTCGCACACGTGTGTGCACCATCGCACGCACAGTCGCACACACGCACCATCGCACGCGCAGTCGCACACGCGCCCCATCGCACGCACACTCGCACACGTGTGTGCACCATCGCACGCACAGTCACACACACGCACCATCGCACGCGCAGTCGCACACGCGCCCCATCACACGCACATTTGCACACGCGTGCAGCGTTGCACGCGCATTTGCACACCGGTGCGCTGCTGCACGCCTTCCCCGCGGCGTGTGTGTTTGCACACGTGCGCCCCCCGTTGCACGCCCACCCTCGTTGGTGTGCACAACCGGTGCTCCCCCTGTGCCCCCAGCGCCCCGGCCCGGGTGCCCCCCCGGGGTGTGCGGCCCCGGGCGCTGCGTCCCCCGGGCGGGGGGCAGCGGCTACAGCTGCGTCTGCAACCCGGGCTATTGGCTGAGCACCCACGGCACCCACTGCACCGGTACGGGGGGGGCACCGTGGTGGGGGGGGCACCCACTGCGTGTTGGGTCACCTGCCGGAGTGGGGGGGGGGGCAGAGGGGGCGCCCACGGAGGGGAGGGTGTTGGGTGGGGGAGGCACGCGTGGGTGGGAAGGCACCCATTGGCTGGGGGGGGGGTGGGTTGTACCCATGGGTGGGGTTTGGTGGGGGGGTTGTACCCATGGGTGGGGTTTGGGGGGCCCCCACTGCACCATTGAGGGGGGGGAGACCATGGTGGGGGACCCACGGTACTGCTCGGGGGGTGCCCATGAGTGGGGCTGAGGGGGGGGGGGTCCCATGAGTGGGGGGGCACCCACTGTGGAGGGAGGGACCCCCCTGACCCCCCCCCCCTCCCCCAGACGTGGATGAATGTGCCCAGAGTCCCCCGCCCTGCGCCCCCGGGCGCTGCCACAACCTGCCGGGGACCTTCCGGTGCCACTGTCCCCAGGGCTACGAACCCGGGGACACCGGCACCCGCTGCCAAGGTCAGTGTCTCCCCCCCGTGTCACCCCCCCGTGTCACCCCCCCGTCACCCCCCCCGTGTCACCCCCCCGTGTCGCCCCCCTGTGTCAATCCCCGTGTCACCCCCTGTGTCACCCCCAATGTCACCCCCCCGTGTCACCCCATGTCATCTGTGACCCCCCTGGTGTCCCCAACCCCCCAATGTCACCCCCGTGTCCCGCAGACGTGGACGAATGTGTCACCGGGTCCCCCTGTGGTCCCCACGGCCACTGCGTCAACACTGAGGGCTCGTTCGGCTGCCGCTGTCACCGCGGATACCGGGCGGGGGACAGCGGGGGACCCTGCGAGGGTGAGGGACGTGGGGACACTGGGGAAGTCTCCGTGTGATTGTCACTGTGGTGCTGGGTGGGTGACTTGGGGACATCGGGGACACTGGGGACATCGCTATCACTGTGCGATTGTCAGCCCGTCCTGGGCGGTTGACAGCGGGGCTGACTTCGGGATGTTGCGGACACAGTTGTTGTCACCACGCGGTTGTCACCGCGCGTCCCCGTTCCCCGGGTGACGTCGGTGACATCGCGACGTCCCCGTGTCCCCGCAGACGTCAACGAGTGTCTGGAGGGCGAGTTCTGCTTCCCGCACGGCGAGTGTGTCAACACCCCCGGGTCCTACGGCTGCGTCTGCGCCCCTGGCTTCCGCAGCCCCGCCCTGGGGGGGGCCTGCGAAGGTGGGACACGCCCCACCAAGCCCCGCCCAGCCCCACCCTGCCCTGCACAGCCCCGCCCCGCCCAGCCCCGCCCTGCACAGCCCCGCCCCAGGGGGGGCCTGCGAAGGTGGGACACGCCCCACCCCGCCCAGCCCCGCCCTGCCCAGCCCCACCCTGCACAGCCCCACCCATCCCCGCCCAGCCCAGCCCCACCCTGCACAGCCCCACCCTGCACAGCCCCACCCAGCCCCGCCCCGCCCAGCCCCACCCTGCACAGCCCCGCCCTGCACAGCCCCGCCCTGCACAGCCCTGCCCCGCCCAGCCCCGCCCCACCCTGCCTGGCCCCGCCATGTTCCCATTTCTGTCCCAGCTCCCTGTCCCCACGTCACTGTGTCCCCACATCCCCGTGTCCCCACATCCCCCTCCACGTCCCCGTGCCAGTCCCCATGTCCCCCTGTATGTCCCCATGTCCCCATGGCTGTCCCCATGGCCCCATGTCTCCCTGTCCCCACATCCCCATGGCCCCACTCCAGTCCCCGTGTCCCCCCTTGTGCCTGTGTCCTCCCACATGTCCCCACGTCCCCCAGACATTGACGAGTGCCAGCGCGGGGACGTCTGCGCCGGCGGCACCTGCGTCAACACCGACGGCTCCTTCGAGTGTCGCTGTCCTCCCGGGTTCCGCACCGATGTCACCCAGGCCCAGTGTCACGGTAAGGGCTGTCACCCGCCCCGGGGAGGGGACGCGGGTGTCCCCAAGGCCGGGGGTGACACCGGGGTGGTTTGTCCCCTCTCTGTCTCCACAGACGTGGATGAGTGCCAGGAGTACGGTGACACCCTGTGCGGTGACCAGCGCTGTGACAACATCCCCGGCTCCTATCGCTGCGTCACCCGCTGCCACCCCGGCTACCAGGAGGGGGACAGCGGGGACTGTGTGGGTGAGGGACATGCGGGGACGTGGGCCCGTGGGGGTGTGGGGGTATGGGGACATTGGGACGTGGGGACACGGGGGAAGCGGGGATATGGGGGGACATAGGGACATGGGGACACTGAGACATGGGGACTGTGATGGAGACATGGGGGCACGATGGGGACATGGGGACACAGGGCTGCCCCTGGCCCGTGCGCGGGTTGTCCGCAGTGTCCCCAAGCTGCCGTGTACCCCGTCCCCTCTCTGTCCCCGCAGACGTGGACGAGTGCCAGGAGTACGGTGACACCCTGTGCGGTGACCAGCGCTGTGACAACGTCCCCGGCTCCTATCGCTGCGTCACCCGCTGTCACCCCGGCTACCGGGAGGGGGACAGCGGGGACTGTGTGGGTGAGGGACCTGGGGACATTGAGGACATGGGGGCGTGGGGGGACATCAGGGACCTTGGGGACATCAAGGGCCTTAGGGACACGGAGACCAAAGTCCCCCTGCCCCCCGTGTCCCCAGACGAGGACGAGTGCTCCAACGCCACGCTCTGCGGTCCCCACGCCACTTGTCACAACGTCCCCGGCTCCTTCCGCTGTCACTGTCACCCCGGGTACCGGCCCGGGCCACAAGGCCACCCCTGCCAAGGTTTGTGGGCGTGGGGACATGGGGGGCCGTGGGGACACCTGGGCGCCCAAGGGGGGCCGTGGGGACACCTGGGCGCCCATGGGGGGCCATGAGGACACCTGGGCGCCCATGGGGGGCCATGGGGCCGCGGTGACCGCTGTCCCGCGTCCCCAGACGAGGACGAGTGTCTGTCTGTCCCGCCGCCCTGCGGCCCCGAGCGCTGCCAGAACCTGCCGGGCTCCTTCCGCTGCCTCTGCCGCGACGGCCGCCAGCGCTACGACCCGGACACGGCCCGCTGCGTGCCCCCCGCGCCCCAACCGCCCCCCCGGGAACCGCAACCGCCCCCCCGGGAACCCCAGACGCCCCCCAGGGAACCGCACCACCCCCACCGGGGACCCCAGCCCCCCCTCCAGGAACCCCAACTGCCTGCCCGGGAACACCAGACACCCCCCAGGGTACCTCAACTGCCCCCCCAGGAACCCCAAATGCCCCCCAGGCTACCCCAACTGCCCCCCTGGGAACCCCAGCCCCCGCTCCGGGAACCCCAGCTGCTCCCCCAGGAACCCCAAACGCCCCCCAGGGTACCTCAACTGCCCCCCCAGGAACCCCAGCCCCCTCCCCGGGAACCCCAACTGCCCCCCTGGGAACCCCAACCCCCACTCCGGGAACCCCAGCTCCCACCCCGGGAACCCCAAGTGCCCCCCTGGGAACCCCAGTCCCCCCTCCGGGAACCCCAACTGCCCCCCCGGGAACCCCAACCCCCCACCTGGGAACCCCAGCTGCCCCCCTGGGAACCCCAGCCCCCACCCCGGGAACCCCAGAATCCGCCCCCGGGACCCCGGAGTCCGGGCGCGTGCTACGGCGCCTCCTGCCGGCTGCTGGCGGCCAACGTGACCCGCGCGCAGTGCTGCTGCAGCCTGGGGGGGTCCTGGGGCCCCCGCTGCCCCGCCGCGAGCAGCTGCCCCCCGCCCGGCACCGGTAAGACCCCCCGGACACCCCAGAGAACCCCCCACGTTTGTGCCCCCTCGGTGTCCGCCCCAGTTTTGGGGTCATTCCCGGGGGGGGGCAGGTCTGACCCCCCGCCCCGCGTCCCCCCCAGGTGATCACATGACCCTGTGTCCCCACGGCCCCGGGCGAGTCCCCACGGGCCCCCAGGGGACCCCCCAAGGTCAGTGACCCCCCTGGGCTGAGCTGGAGCTGGGGCAGTTCGGGGGAGGTCGGGGCGTTTTTGGGGCATTTTTGGGAGATTTTTGGGGGATTTTGGGAGGATTTCAGGGGATTTTGGGGGGATTTTTGGGGGCACTTTTTTGGGGGATTTTTGGGGGGGATTTTTGGGGGGATTTTCGGGGGGATTTTTGGGAGATCTCCAGGGATTTTTGGGGGGTTTTCGGGGGGATTAGAGGTGATTTTTGGGGGGATTTTGGGGGATTTTCAGGGGGATTTTGGGGGATTTCAGGGTTTTTTTGGGGGGGGGGTCGGGGGCATTTTGGGGGGTTTCAGGGGATTTTCGGGGGTATTTAGGGGCTTTCAGGGGATTTCGGGGGGTTTTGGGGCCCTCGGGGTGGTGTGGGGACCGTGCGCTGTCCCCGTGGGCGCAGACGTGGACGAGTGCGCGCTGTTCTCGCCCCCGCTGTGCCGGGGGGGCCTGTGTCTCGACTCCTCCCCCGGCTTCCGCTGCTTCTGCCCCACCGGCTTCTACTACGAACCCCACGAGCTGGAGTGTGTGGGTGAGCAATGACCCCTGACCTTTGCCTCGCTGACCTCTGACCCCCACCGTGACCTCTGACCTTTGCCCTGACCTCTGACCCCCACTGTGACCTCTGACCCCGCCGTGACCTCTGACCCCCACCCTGACCTAGGACCCCGTCCTGACCTCTGACCCCCGCCGTGACCTCTGACCCCCGCCCTGACCTCTGACCCCAACCCTGACCTCTGACCCTCGCCCTGACCTCTGACCCCCGCCCTGACCTCTGCCCTTTGCCCCCAGACATCGACGAGTGCTCCGGAGAGGCGGCCGCGTGCCCCGGGGGGGGCGAGTGCATCAACACTTTGGGCTCGTTCCGCTGCGCCTGCGCCCCCCCCCTGGTGCTGGAGCCGGCGCAGCGCCGCTGCGTCCCCAACGACACCCACCTGGGTCAGCACCCCCAAGGGACCCCCTCTTAGAGACACCCCCATCACCCCTCCCCCCCTCTTAGAGACACCCCCGTACCCCCCACCCCCCCTGCCCCCCGGCTCCTGGCTGCCACCGGGGGTGGGGGAGGGGTCACCAGGGCGCCCCTGTTTGATGTGGGGGTTGGGGGGGGGGTGTGGGGGTGGCTGAGGGGGGTCCTGAGGGGGGTCCTGACAACGTCCCCCCCATGTCCCCCTCAGGCGACACCCAGAGGTGGGGGGGGTGGTGCTGAGTTGGGGGAGTGGGGTGTCCAGGGGTTCCTGATGCTGTCCCCCCCACCCAGGTGACACCCGGGCTGTTGTGGGGTGTCCGGGGGTCTCTGACGCTGTCCCCCCCCAGGTGACACCCGGGCCGTGTGCTGGCAGGAGGTGGGGGCCGACCTGGTGTGCGGGAGCCCCCGGCTGGCGGGGCCAGTGACGTACGGCGAGTGCTGCTGCCTGTTCGGCCAGGCCTGGGGGATGGAGTGCGCGCTCTGCCCCTCCCCCAACACAGGTGACCCCCCCCCCCCCCGCCCCGAACCCCCAAACTCCCGAGCCCCCCAAACCCCCCACATCTGCGCCCCAAGAAATGCGGCGTTGCCCTCCCCACAGCGCCCCCTGCAGGGGAACTGAGAAATGCTCCTCAAAAATGACCCCACCCCAGACCCCAAATCTGCCCCCCCCCCAAAATGTGACCCTCCCCAACCCCCAGAACCTGCACCCAAATCTGCCCCCCCCACCCAAAATGTGACCCCCCCAACCCCCAGAACCTGCACCCAAATCTGCCCCCCCCACCCAAAATGTGACCCCCCCCAACCCCCAGAACCTGCACCCAAATCTGCCCCCCCCACCCGAAATGTGACCCCCCCCAACCCCCAGAACCTGCACCCAAATCTGCCCCCCCCACCCGAAATGTGACCCCCCCAACCCCCAGAACCTGCACCCAAATCTGCCACCCCCACCCCCAAATGTGACACCCCCCCTGTCCCCCCAAATCTCACCCACCCACAATGATACCCCACCCTTAAATGTGACCCCACCCCCTAACACCCCCCCCATTTTTGGGGTGTAGGGGTCACCCCAAAACCCCCCTGTTTTTCTTCCCTCCCCAGACGACTTCGAGCTTCTGTGCAACACTCTGCGTCCCCCCCACCCCCCTCGTGTCCCCCCCCAGTTCCCCCCCCCCAACATTTATTTTGGGGGGGGCCAAGATTTTTTTGGAGGGGGTCACAATTATTTGGGGGGGGGCCGTGATTTTTTGGGCCCCCCCGCGCCCTTGGATTACGAGCCGTATTTTTTGGGGGGGGTGGGTTATGTGCCTGCACCCCCCCGCTATGAGGCGGGGTCGGATTTTGGGGACCCCTCCCTCGCCCATCGGCCACGGGGACCCCGGTTTGAGCCCCCCCCCCCGCACCAACCCCATGGAGGGGGCCCCGAGGAGGACGAGGAGGATGAAGGTGAGTGACGCCCCCCCGACCTAAAGCATTCCCCGCCCCCCATCGTGACACCCACCCCCCCAGCACCCAAACCACCCCCCGCCATATTTTTGGGGGGGTCAGAGCCACGTGGGGTGCTCAGGGGGTGGGTTTGGATGATGGGGGTTCAGTGGGATTGGGGAGGGCTAGGTTGATTTGAGGGGGCTTCGGGGGGTCCGGTCGCGTCTGGGGGTGCAGGGGGGTGCCAGGGCGTGCCCCCCCCGCCGTGACCCCCTTCCCCCTGTTCCCGGGGGGGTCAGAGCCCTGCGGGGTGCTCAGCGGGTGTCACCACGGCCGCTGCGTCCGCGTCCCCGACGGCTTCACCTGCATCTGCGACCCGGGGTACCGGCTGGACCCCGCGCACCTGGAGTGCCGTGGTGAGCCCCCCCCGAGCCCCCCGAGCCCCCCGTGCGACTCTGACCCCCCAGCGACACCCACAAGCCCCGTTTCTCCCCCAGACGCTGACGAGTGCGCCCGTGTGCCCCCCCCCTGCCTGCCTGGCCGCTGCCTCAACACCCCCGGCTCCTTCCGCTGCCTCTGCCCCGCCGGATATGCGCCCCCCCTGCCCCCCGCCCCCCCCCGCTGCCTCCCCAGGGCCTGATGACCCCCCCCAAAACCTGGGGGAACCCCCCAAAAAATGGGGGGTGGCACCATATTTATTGTGTGTGTATATATATAAATATATAGGATTTGGGAGGGGGGGGAGGGCACCCTGACCCCTCCCTTAACGTTGGGGTGGGGTGCCTTGACCCTCCTCTCCACATGGTGGGGGGGGGCGCCCATGAGTCTCCTTGCTGTGTTCCTCTGGGAGAGAGGGGGGCAGTTTTGGGGACCCCCCACCCATTTTTACAGAATAAAGATTTTATAGAAAACGAGGGTGTCTGGGGGGGTGGTATTTGGGGAAGCCCCCCCGGGACTGGGGACTCCCCATTGCATTGGGTCCTCCCAGGATTGAGACCCCCCCGCACCCCTCACAACCCGCACAAATCCACCCCCCCGAAAATAATGGGATCGACACAGTGAAGCCATTTCCTCCCCTTTCTGGTTCCCCCCTTTTATTGTCCCCCCCCACGGTGTCCCCCAGTGTCACCCATTGCTGACCCCCTGTGCCCCCGAGCTGGTTTCTCCCCATCCCTCGTCCCCTCCAACAAGCCGGCGCCTTCTTCAGCGTCACCGGCAGGTGACGAGGTGGCACTGGTGACACTGGTGACGCCATGGAGCTCGACCAGGCGCTGGAAGGTCTGGGCCAAGAGCAGGACGCCTGTCAGGCCCAGGAGCAGGTAGGCTGGGGGGAGACGACGGTTGAGAGGTCAACTGGACCCAACCCAGCTCAACCCAACCCAACTCAACGTGACCCAACTCAGCTCAACCCAACCCAACAATAACCAACCCAACTCAACCCAACCCAACTCAAGTCAACCCAACCCAGCTCAACCCAACCCAACCCAACTCGACCCAACCCAACTCGACCCAACCCTACCCAACAAAACCCAACCCAACAATAACCAACCCAACCCGACCCAACTCAGCGTGATCCAACTCAATCCGACCCAACTCAACACAACACAACTCAACCCAACTCAACACAATTCAACCCAGCTCAACTCAACCTGACTCAACTCATTAAACTCAGCTCAAAACCAATTTGTGGAGTTCCATCTCTCCCCCAAACCCCACTCACCGGCAACACCCACTTGGTAGAGCTGCCGGAAGGGCTGTCCTGGTGTCTCGGCCGGCACGAGGTCCCCCAGGCCAATGGTGCAAAGGGAGATGACGCAGAAGTAAACGGCGTCCAAGTAGCTCCAGGTGTCTTCAAGAACGTGGAATACGGCGGCAGGGAGAAGCACCAGGACCCCCATGGTGACGCCCACCAAGAGGACAAAGTGGGTGCGGGCGGCGCTGTGCCGGGTGAACCCCCAGTGGACCTGGAGGTACCGCCGGGGCCGGTCGGCCAAGGGACCCATCAGGCGGCGGGCGGTGGCCGTCAAGGTCAACATGGTGACAGGGACGCCCACCACGGCGTAGGCGGCGCAGAAGGCTCTGCCGGCAGCTGAGAGGGGTGTCACCGAGCCGTAGCCTGGGTTTTGGGGAGGGGGGTTTAGTGAAGTGACCCCCCCACCCCAGGTGTCCTGAATCTCAAGAGGGTCTCAGATGGGTCCTGGGGCTCGTGGGGGTCCCAGATCTCCCGGGGGTCCTGGGGGTCCCAGGGTCCCTGATCTCCCAGGGGTCCCCATGTCCATCCTTACCCACGGTGGTGAGGAGGGTGGTGACGAAGAGGAGGGCACTGGCCGGGTCCCAGTGGGAGCCGTTGGGGGTTTGGGGGGTCCCCTCCAGAGCCCACAGCCCCAGCGCCCCCACGACCAGCAGCCCTGCGTAGGCCACAGCCACCAGCATCGCACCGCGGAGCATCCCCAGCACTGTCACCGCCACCGGCACCGTCCCCGTCCTTCACCGGGACCTCAGGTCCCTCGTCCTGCTCCCGGTCCTTCCCCGCAGCCCCCGACCCCTCACCAGTCCCGGTCTGGTATCTGTCCCAGTGCTAGTGTCTGTCCTGGTTCAGGTGTCCGTCCCAGTCCAGTGTTTGTCACGGTCCCCTGTCCTGGTCCCCGCCCCTCACTGCAGCCTCCAGTCCCCGTCCCGGTGCCACAACCAATCCTCACCACCAACCCGGTCCCTGTCCCGGTACTAATCCTGGTTCTGGTATCAATTGCGGAGCTGGTCCTGGTCCCCACCCCTCAGCGCAGCCTCTGGGCTTGGTCCCTGTTCCTGTCCCCGTCCCGATCCCTGTCCTAGTACCAATCCCGGTCCCAATCCAGGTCCCGAGCCCCGTCCCCGATCGACCCAGGTCCCGTGCCCATCCCCGCAGCGTCGGGGCGCACCGGGACCCGCCCTGGGGGGCGGCACCGGGCGGGGGACAGGGCGGGAACTGCGGGGACCAGTAACAGGGGGAACCAGTAATGGGTTAACTTGGGTGACCAGTACTGGGGTGCAACTGGGGTGACTGGCACTGGGGTGTAACTGGAGTTCCGAGGTGACTGCAACTGGGGTGACTGGTGGGAGGGCCCAGGCCCAGGCTGGGGACAGGAGCCCCCCCAGGTCACGCCCCCAGTGACAGACAGACGGACAGACGGTTGGTGTGTGTGTTCCCCCCCCCCCGCCCCGGTCATGGGGCTGTCATGCGCTGCCACGCGCCCTGTGGTTTCCTCACAGTGACCTAGAGGGATGGGGGGGGTGACACCCATGGGGAGGGGACACCCAGGGTGGGGGAAAGGGATGGGGGGACACAGATAGGGGGGACACAGATAGGTTAGTGTTAGGCTTAGGTTAGGGCTAGGGTGAGGTTTAGGCTTATGGATAAATTTAGATGAGGATTATGGTCTGGATTATGGTCAGGGTCAGGCTTAAGGTCAGAGTAAGGATTAGGGTTAGGGTTAGGATTAGGGTTGGGTTAGGGTTAGGGTTAGGTTGCGGTTTAGGGTTGGGTTAGGGTTATGTTAGGGTTTAGGGTTAGGTTAGGGTTAGAGTTACGGTTAGGGTTAGGTTTAGGGTTATGGTTAAACTTAGGGTTAGCATCAGGGTTATGGTCAGGGTCAGGGTTAGGGTTAGGGATAGGGTGAGGTTTAGGGTTATGGTTAAACTTAGGTTACGGTTAGGGTCAAAGTTATGGTCAGGATCAGGGTTAGGTTTTGGTTAGGGTTAGGGTCAGCGTTATGGTTAGGGTTAGTGTTAGGCTTAGGTTACGGCTAGGGTGAGGTTTAGCGTTATGGTTAAATGTAGGTTAGGGTTAGACTTAGGGTTAGTGTTATGATTAGGTTAGTGTTAGGGTGAGGTTTAGGGTTACTGTTAACCTTAGGTTAGGGTTAGGGTCAGCGTTATAGTCAGGGTCAGGGTTAGGTTGGGGTTAGGGTTAGGATTACGGTTAGGGTTAGGATTAAAGTTGGTTTAGGTTTAGACTTAGCGTTAGGGTTAGGCTTAGGTTACGGTGATGCTGAGGTTTAGGGTTATGGTTAAACATATGTTAGGGTTATGGTGAGTGTTATGGTCAGGGTCAGGTTAGGGTTAGGGTTAGGGTTAGGACTACGGTTAGGGTGTAGGATTAGGGTTGGTTTAGGGTTAGACGTAGCGTTAGGGTTAGGCTTAGGTTACGGTTATGCTAAGGTTTATGGGTGCGGTTAAACTTAAGTTAGGTTTAGGGTCAGGGTTACGGTTAGGGTTAGTCAGGGCTAGGTTAGCGTTAGGTTTAGGGTATAGGTTAGGGTTAGGATTAGGGTTAGGGTTAGGATTACGGTTAGGGTGAGGTTTAGGTTTGGTTTAGGGTTAGAGGTAGGTTAGTTTAAGTTTAGGGCCCGACAGGGCCTGCCAGAGCCTGTCCAAGCCCGCGAGAGCGCGACAAGGCCCGCCATTGCCCGACAAGGGAACATTCCCATTGCCCATGGGAACAAGGTGGCTGTCCTGATGGGCGTGGCCATCTCGGCTGCTATGTCCCTGCTGGTGGGCGGGGCCATGGCTGTCATGGCTGCCAAGCCTGTGCTGGAAGGGTGGGGCTGAGGTGGGCGGGGCCTGCCTAGGGTGGCCATTTTGGGGTGGGGCCCAAGGTGGGTGGTGGGGCCTGTGACTCTGTTTGCCCCTGACGGCCATCTTGGAAAAGGGCAGCGCTGTGCCGCTGCCATCCTGACGTTGCTCCCCCAGGGCCATGTTGGGGGATTTTTAACCTGGTTTTGGGGCCAATTCTCACCCAATAAAATTAAATAATGTAGAAAAACCTTAAGCATGTGGTTTGTTCCATTTCCAGTGAAGGATTTGGGGGTGGGTTTTAGGGTTGAGGGTGGGGCTGAAGATGTGGGCGGGGCCAATGCCAACCCCACCTCCCTCCCAAGCTCTCCCCAATGTGCCTTCCCGAAGGGGTGTGCCCCAACCAGGCCCCACCCCCTTTCCAAGCACCTCACCCTCCCAGCTGGGCTCCTCCCCCTTGACCCACACTTCACCCCCATTGGTGGGCTCCCTGCAGGGGGTGTGGCCTACAGACCTACAACTCCTTCCCCTCCCCTGCTGAGCCATGTACCCGACAGGGCATGACAGGGGCAGACAAAGCTCAAGAAAGACCAACAGAGCCAGGCAGGGCCCGAGAGAGCTTGAGAAAGTCCGACAGAGCCCGACAGGGCCCGAGAGAGCTTGACGGGTCCTCACAGAGCCTGACAAAGCTTGGCAGAGCCCAACAGGACCCGTCAGGGCCTGACAAATCTTGTCAGTTCCTGATAGAGCCTCAATGTGTATGACAGAGCCCTGGGGGTCTCAACAGAGCCTGAGAAATCTTGACAGGGCTCAGCAGAGCCCAACAGGTCTCAACAGAGCCCTACAGAGCCCATCAAAGCCTGACACAGCCTGACAGAACCAACAGGTCTCGACAGAGCCCTACAGAGCCCATCAAAGCCTGATAGAGCCTGACAGACCCAACAGGTCTCGACAGAGCCCTACAGAGCCCATCAAAGCCTGATAGAGCCTGACAGACCCAACAGGTCTCGACAGGGCCCTACAGAGCCCATCAAAGCCTGACAGAGCCTGACAGACCCAACAGGTCTCGACAGGGCCCTACAGAGCCCATCAAAGCCTGACACAGCCTGACAGACCCAACAGGTCTCGACAGGGCCCTACAGAGCCCATCAAAGCCTGATAGAGCCTGACAGACCCCAAGAGGTCTCACAGGGCTTCCCAAAAACCAACAGTGTCTGACAGAGCCCGACAGGAGTGCAGGTGCTGTCACTTCCAGTGAGGGTCCAGGTGATTTGATAAGGGTGGTAGGTGGGGCCTGGGGTGATTGACCCCTCCCCTTTCCCAGGGGATTGTGGGAAGGGGTGGGCGGGGCTCAGGGTATTTGAGCCCCAGTCCCCAGGTGGGGAGCTCATTCTGCTGCTGGGCTGCTTGGATGCTGGTTCTCTGCTGCTCCTTTAGCAGTCGGCAGCTTTTGAGCTGTTTAAGCTACATGGGCAGATGTGTTTGGAGAAGTGGAGATGTCTGCTTGAGGTAGGACCTTCAGGAGCAGAGAAGTTTCAATAGCAGCTGTAGTTGAAAATATGTTTGTAACTATTTTTTGTTTATTGAATCAGTTCCTGGTACTTTGTGTTTTCCCTAAATTCCTGATTGCAATGGAGATGGGGTGTTAATTCTTGGTTTGTATTGGTGTGTAACAAGTTGCTGATACAATCTCTCCTCCTAGGATGCTCAGGTTATCTACCAGGGGTTAGGATGAGCATCTCGTATCTGCAGGTGGAGTTTTAGCATTTCTGAAGGAAGCAGCAGGACCATAAGGCAGAGTGTCTTTCAAGATACGGGGTGGCTCATCGCCTCCCTGATCACCCACAGAACAGTGTGTTGTCCACAGAACCTTTGCAGTGTGCGGTGAACCCTGGTAGATAGTTCAAATGTAACTCCCAGAACTCCGTCAAGGCGAGCGATGGCGAGGGAACTAGTACGGACAACCATGATCTGAGTGCTCATTATTGTGTATGTGTTTTTGTATTGTGGGTGATGAAGGGGAAAGTGGCAACTTTCTGGTTTGTCCCAAGGACTACAGTTCTTTGGCTTCTCGCCATCGTAGGCGTCACCAGCGCTGAGGGTTTGTGACCGCGCCAGCGGCAGGACACGCCGACCGGACCGCCCTGGAGCTCAGCAGGAGGTGGGTGTCGCGGACGGACTCGGCGTTTGCCCCGCGGCGCTGTGTGCCGGCGCGGCTTAGCGAGCGTGTGCTTTCTCGTGCTCCTGCAGGCGCTGAAGAGGAACCCGGCGACGCGGGAAGACGGCCGTTGGCGCACGTGGCGTTTTCCTCTGCCGAAGATGGGTTCGGTCCCTCGGCCCTCTGAAAGCTAAGTGGAGGCGCGAGGGCTGGGAAGGGGCCGGGAATGGCAGGGCCGGGGGGTTTAGCTCTGCTAAGGGCAAGGGCCGTCCAGGAACTGCGCCCTTGGCGCGGGTGAAGGGCCCGGGGACCTTTACCGTGCGATGCCAGCGTGTGCCGGGCAGGGCAGCTCCAGCCTGCGTCTGCGTTGTGGTGTAGTTCGGGAAGCCTGCCTTGCGCCCGTCAGCCCATCCTGGGGTCTCGTTGCGTTCCAGGGGCACGACAGGCCTCTCGGGTGCCACCCCGGGATCTGGAACGCCGGTGCCGATTGGGCGCCGGTTTTCTGGTGTCGGCAGCCGAAAGCGTGGCGGGTTCTTGCCTTTCGGCCGCTTCTGTTCAGGGGTGTTTGCGGCGTTGTCCTGGGCTGTGCCGGCAGCTCTAGCCATCCAGTCTCAGGGACTGGAGCTTCAAGATGCTGGGAAGAAGTTCTTAGGTTTTTCATCAGCTTCTCGTTTGGTTGCGCCGTCTCTGCTCGGTCGTGGCGCTGCCGCCGTCTCGTCAGGAGCCGTGACGTTGGGCTCCTTTTCCGTTTGGGGTTGCAGGAGAGGGTCCTCGCCTCACCGCTGCCTTCCCGTAGATTATTGGGATCGATGCCCTTCTGGTCTCGGAGTGTCGTGTTCGTCGTGAAGCATTTTTGGTGCTGTGGCCGTGGCGTGGTCTATAAGGTTCTGCGGAGCGTCTGTCGGTCCGGGTGCGCGTTTGGCTCGGAGCTGCTCTGCCCGGACGCGTAGAGGCAGGGGAGGGTGGACGGAGCTCTGGCGGTCCCCGGTTAACATGCTGACGCGTTGAATTGCGTGGGCAGAGGCGGTGCGGTCATCTGGGATGGAGTGGCTGTGGGCAGGGGAGCGGAGGGTCCCCGCGCAGGCGTTTGAGAGCCTCCACGAGAGCTTGGGACGTTACTGCGCCACAGAAAGCAGACCTGTGGGCTGGTCAGGCTGTTGATGGGCTGCTGGGTGACTCGCTGAATAACCTGATTTCAGGAGCAGAGGGACAACTTGGCCCGGAAGAGCGACGGAGGAGGCGAGCTGTGCGCCGTAAGCAGGTGGGTCGGTGGGTGGTGCCAGAGGGGAGCTGTGCCGTGTGGCTCTAGCTAAGCTCGGTCGTTTCTCTGTTTCCTAGGTGCGAAGCGAAGAGGAAAGCGGGCTGTCGGCAGCTCAGCTCCTCGGGCCAGGTGAGCACGGAGTGCTGGGCCGAAGCGGCAGCTCGTTTCAGGTCCCGTGTTGCTGGCGCGGGTCCGAGCGTCCTTTGGTGGTGTTTTACAGGCGGCAGCTGAGCGTCTCGGCGGTCCGCGGCGTGGCAGTCAAAAGCAAGGGCGGCCGGGTGGGCGAGCGGCCCAGGTAAGGGAGGGCGAGCTGGGACCGTCTGCGGGCAGGCTGTGTTTTTGGGAGGCGTCCGAGCGCGTGCCTCTGGTTTTGCGGGTGCCGCAGACGAGCCGGCAGGGGCGAAGCCGCACGCCGGCCGGCAGCCGAGAAGGTGAGGCGGCGGTGGGCGTTGCGGAGCCCGGTATTGCCCGGTGTCTCGCTTCATCTTTTCCTTCTCGCTTTGCAGGCGCTTTGTGGGCCCTCTGGACCGGGAGGAGCATTTGCGGTGAGCCGGGCTAGGGGCGAGGAGGAGCGTGGGGCCGGGGACTCGTTCCCGGCGCCACGGTTTCTTTTGCTTCTCGCCGTCGTAGGCGTCACCAGCGATGAGGGTTTGTGACCGCGCCAGCGGCAGGACACGCCGTGGAACTAAGCGGGAGGCGGGTGTCGCGGAAGGGGTCGGAGTCTACCCCACGGCACCGTGTGCCGGCAAGGCTTAGCGAGCGTGTGCTTTCTCGTGCTCCTGCAGGCGCTGAAGAGGAACCCGGCGACGCGGGGCACGTGGCGTTTTCCTCTGCCGAAGATGGGTTCGGTCCCTCGGCCCTCTGAAAGCTAAGTGGAGGCGCGAGGGCTGGGAAGGGGCCGGGAATGGCAGGGACGGGGGGTTTAGCTCCGCTAAGGGCAAGGGCCGTCCAGGAACCGCGCCCTTGGTGCGGGTCAAGGGCCCGGGGACCTTTACCGTGCGATGCCAGCGTGTGCCGGGCAGGGCAGCTCCAGCCTGCGTCTGCGTTGTGGTGTAGTTCGGGAAGCCTGCCTTGCGCCCGTCAGCCGATCCTGGGGTCTCGTTGCGTTCGAGGGGCACGGAAGGCCTCTCGGGTGCCACCCCGGAATGTGGAACGCCGGTGCCGATCGGCGTAGCGCCGATCGGGCGCTGGTTTTCTGGTGTCGGCAGCCGAAAGCGTGGCGGGTTCTTGCCTTTCGGACGCTTCTGTTCAGGGGTGTTTGTGGCGTTGTCCTGGGCTGTGCCGGCAGCTCTGCTCTCTATCCGTCCAGTCCAAGGGACTGGCACTTCTTCCCAGCATGTTGAAGGTTTTAGGTCTTGTAGCAGCTTCTCGTATTTGCGCCGTCTCTGTGTGTTTTGCGCCAGTGCCGCCGTCTCTGTGTGTGTTTTGCGCCAGTGCCGCCGTCTCTGTGTGTGTGTTTGCGCCAGTGCCGCCGTCTCTGTGTGTGTTTTGCGCCAGTGCCGCCGTCTCTGTGTGTGTTTTGCGCCAGTGCCGCCGTCTCTGTGTGTGTTTGCGCCAGTGCCGCCGTCTCTGTGTGTGTGTTTGCGCCAGTGCCGCCGTCTCTGTGTGTGTTTTGCGCCAGTGCCGCCGTCTCTGTGTGTGTTTTGCGCCAGTGCCGCCGTCTCTGTGTGTGTTTTGCGCCAGTGCCGCCGTCTCTGTGTGTGTTTTGCGCCAGTGCCGCCGTCTCTGTGTGTGTTTTGCGCCAGTGCCGCCGTCTCTGTGTGTGTTTTGCGCCAGTGCCGCCGTCTCTGTGTGTGTTTTGCGCCAGTGCCGCCGTCTCTGTGTGTGTTTTGCGCCAGTGCCGCCGTCTCTGTGTGTGTTTTGCGCCAGTGCCGCCGTCTCTGTGTGTGTTTTGCGCCAGTGCCGCCGTCTCTGTGTGTTTTGCGCCAGTGCCGCCGTCTCTGTGTGTTTTGCGCCAGTGCCGCCGTCTCTGTGTGTTTTGCGCCAGTGCCGCCGTCTCATAAGAGGCCGTAACGTTCGGCTCTCATTTTTCTGGGGTTGCAGTAGAGGCTCCTCGCCTCACCACTGCCTCCCCGCAGCTTATTTTTGCTGTTGCCGTCTCTGGTTCGGAGTCATTTTTGTTGTGGAGCATTTTTGGTGTTATTGCTGTCGGGTCGTCTATAATGTTGCGTGGAGCATCTGTCTAAGCACGTGCGCGTTTGGCTCGGAGCTGCTCTGCCCGGAGGTGTAGAGTCAGGAGCGGGCGGACTGAGTTTAGGAGTCCACGATTGATCTGTGGACACGTTATCCTGCGTAGGCAGAGGTTGTGCGGTCATCTGGGATGGAGTAGCCGTGGGCAGGGGAGCGGACAGTCCCTTCCCCAGTGGTTTTTGGGACTCAATCAGACCTTCTTGTGGGATTCCTGAATAGAAAGCAGACCTGTGGAACGGTCAAGCTGTTGATGAGCTCCTGGGTAACTTGTTGAATACCTTGATTTCAGATGCAGAGGGACAACTCAGCACGAACGAGCGACGGAGGAGGCGAGCCGAGCGCCGTAAGCAAGCGGGTCGGTGCGTGGTGGGAGCAGGAAGCTGTGCCGTGTGGCTCTAGCTGAGTTTGGTCGTTTCTCTCTTTTCTAGGCGTGAAGCAAAGTGGAAAGCTGGGTATCGGCAGCGCAGCTCCTCTGGCAAGGTGAGCACGGAGCCGTGGTAGGGGCGAGCAGGAGCGTGGGGCCAGGGATTCATTCAAAGAGCTACAGTTCTTTTGCTTCTCGCCGTCTGAGGCGTCACCAGCGATGAGGGTTTGTGACCGCGCCCGCGGCACGGAACGCCGTGGAACTAAGCGGGAGGCGGGTGTCGCGGACGGGGTCGGAGTCTACCCCACGGCACCGTGTGCCGGCAAGGCTTAGCGAGCGTGTGCTTTCTCGTGTTCCTGTAGACGTTGAAGAGGAACCCGGCGACGCAGGAAGATCCCCGTTAGCGCACGTGGTGTTTTCTTCCGTCGAAGAGGGGTTCGGTCCCTCGGCCCTCTGAAAGCTAAGTGGAGGCACGGGGGCTGGGAAGGGGCCGGGAATGGCAGGGACGGGGGGTTTAGCTCTGCTAAGGGCAAGGGCCGTCCAGTAAGCAGGTGGGGCGGTGCGTGGTGTCAAAGGGAAGATGTGCCTCGTGCCTTTATACTGTGCGCTCGCTCAGCTTAGCGAGCGTGTGTTTTCTTGTGTTGCTGTAGATGCTGAGGAGGAACCCGGTGATGCTGGAATATCCCTGTCAGCGCACGTGGCGTTTTCTTCTGTTGAAGATGGATTCAGTTTCTCGGCCCTCTGAAAGCTAAGTGGAGGCTGGGGGCCTGGGAAGGGGCTGAAAACTGCGGGGAGGGGGGTTAAGTTCAGTTCGGGGCAAGGGTTATCCGGGAACAGTCTCCCTTGGGCAGGTGAAGGGTCCAGGGAATTTCACAGCGCGGTGCCAGCGTGTGCCGGGCAGGGCAGCTCCAGCCAACGTCTGCGTCGCTGTGTAGTTCGGGAAGCCTGCCTTGCTCCTGTGTGACGATCCTGGGGTCTCATCGCGTTCGAGGGACACAAAAGTTTACTCGGGTGCCATTCCGGGATTTGTAACACCGGTGCCGATCGGGCGCTGGTTTTCTGGTGTCGGCAGCCGAAAGCGTGGCGGGTTCTTGCCTTTCGGCCGTTTCTGGTCAGGGCTGATTGTGGCGTTGTCCTGGGCTGTGCCGGCAGCTCTAGCCATCCAGTCTCAGGGACTGGAACTTCAAGATGCTGGGAAGAAGTTCTTAGGTTTTTCATCAGCTTCTCGTTTGGTTGCGACGTCTCTGCTCGGTTGTGGCGCTGCCGCCGTCTCGTCAGGAGCCGTGACGTCGGGCTCCTTTTCCGTTTGAGGATGCAGGAGAGGCTCCTCTCCTCCCCGTAGATTATTGGGATCGATGCCCTTCTGGTCTCGGAGCGTCGTGTTCGTCGTGGAGCGTTTTTGGCGCTGTGGCCGTCGCGTGGTCTATAAGGTTCTGCGGAGCGTCTGTCGGCCCGGGTGCGCGTTTGGCTCGGAGCTGCTCTGCCCGGACGCGTAGAGGCAGGGGAGGGCGGACGGAGCTCTGGCGGTCCCCGGTGAACCTGCTGACGCGTTGAATTGCGTGGGCAGAGGCGGCGCGGTCATCTGGGATGGAGTAGCCGTGGGCAGGGGAGCAGAGGGTCCCCGCGCAGGCGTTTGAGAGCCTCCACGAGAGCTTGGGACGTTATTGCGCCACAGAAAGCAGACCTGTGGGCTGGTCAGGCTGTTGATGGGCTGCTGGGTGACTTGCAGAATCACCTGATTTCAGGAGCAGAGGGACAACTTGGCCCGGAAGAGCGCCGGAGGAGGCGAGCTGTGCGCCGTAAACAGGTGGGTCGGTGGGTGGTGCCAGAGGGGAGCTGTGCCGTGTGGCTCTAGCTAAGCTCGGTCGTTTCTCTGTTTCCTAGGTGCGAAGCGAAGAGGAACGCGGGCTGTCGGCAGCTCAGCTCCTCGGGCCAGGTGAGCACGGAGTGCTGGGCCGAAGCGGCAGCTCGTTTCAGGTCCCGTGTTGCTGGCGCGGGTCCGAGCGTCCTTTGGTGGTGTTTTACAGGCGGCAGCTGAGCGTCTCGGCGGTCCGCGGCGTGGCAGTCAAAAGCAAGGGCGGCCGGGTGGGCGAGCGGCCCAGGTAAGGGAGGGCGAGCTGGGACCGTCTGCGGGCAGGCTGTGTTTTCGGGCGGCGTCCGAGCGCGTGCCTCTGGTTTTGCGGGTGCCGCAGACGAGCCGGCAGGGGCGAAGCCGCACGCCGGCCGGCAGCCGAGAAGGTGAGGCGGCGGTGGGCGTTGCGGATCCCGGTATTGCCCGGTGTCTCGCTTCATCTTTTCCTTCTCGCTTTGCAGGCGCTTTGTGGGCCCTCTGGACCGGGAGGAGCATTTGCGGTGAGCCGGGCTAGGGGCGAGGAGGAGCGTGGGGCCGGGGACTCGTTCCCGGCACCACGGTTTTTTTTGCTTCTCGCCGTCGTAGGCGTCACCAGCGCTGAGGGTTTGTGACCGCGCCAGCGGCAGGACACGCCGACCGGACCGCCCTGGAGCTCAGCAGGAGGTGGGTGTCGCGGACGGACTCGGCGTTTGCCCCGCGGCGCCGTGTGCCGGCGTGGCTTAGCGAGCGCGTGCTTTCTCGTGCTCCTGCAGGCGCTGAAGAGGAACCCGGCGACGCGGGAAGACGGCCGTTGGCGCACGTGGCGTTTTCCTCTGCCGAAGATGGGTTTGGTCCCTCGGCCCTCTGAAAGCTAAGTGGAGGCGCGAGGGCTGGGAAGGGGCCGGGAATGGCAGGGACGGGGGGTTTAGCTCCGCTAAGGGCAAGGGCCGTCCAGGAACCGCGCCCTTGGCGCGGGTCAAGGGCCCGGGGACCTTTACCGTGCGATGCCAGCGTGTGCCGGGCAGGGCAGCTCCAGCCTGCGTCTGCGTTGTGGTGTAGTTCGGGAAGCCTGCCTTGCGCCTGTCAGCCGATCCTGGGGTCTCGTTGCGTTCGAGGGGCACGAAAAGCATCTCGGGTGCCACCCCGGGATCTGGAACGCCGGTGCCGATTGGGCGCTGGTTTTCTGGTGTCGGCAGCCGAAAGCGTGGCGGGTTCTTGCCTTTCGGCCGCTTCTGGTCAGGGCTGATTGTGGCGTTGTCCTGGGCTGTGCCGGCAGCCGTGCTCTCTAGCCATCCAGTCTAAGGGACTGGCACTTCTTCCCAGCATCTTGAAGGTTTTAAGTCTTGTAGCAGCTTCTCGTATTTGCGCCGTCTCTGTGTGTTTGCGCCAGTGCCGCCCTCTCTGTGTGTTTGCGCCAGTGCCGCCCTCTCTGTGTGTTTGCGCCAGTGCCGCCCTCTCTGTGTGTTTGCGCCAGTGCCGCCCTCTCTGTGTGTTTGCGCCAGTGCCGCCCTCTCTGTGTGTTTGCGCCAGTGCCGCCCTCTCTGTGTGTGTGCGCCAGTGCCGCCCTCTCTGTGTGTGTGCGCCAGTGCCGCCGTCTCTGTGTGTGTGCGCCAGTGCCGCCGTCTCTGTGTGTGTGCGCCAGTGCCGCCGTCTCATAAGGGGCCGTGACGTTCGGCTCTCATTTTTCTGGGGTTGCAGTAGAGGCTCCTCGCCTCACCACTGCCTCCCCGCAGGTTATTTTTGCTGTTGCCGTCTCTGGTTCGGAGTCATTTTTGTTGCGGAGCACTTTTGGTGTTATTGCTGTCGGGTCGTCTATAATGTTGCGTGGAGCATCTGTCTAAGCACGTGCGCGTTTGGCTCGGAGCTGCTCTGCCCGGAGGTGTAGAGTCAGGAGCGGGCCGACTGAGTTTAGGAGTCCACGATTGATCTGTGGACACGTTATCCTGCGTAGGCAGAGGTTCTGCGGTCATCTGGGACGGAGTAGCCGTGGGCAGGGGGGCAGACAGTCCGTTCCCCAGTGGTCTTTGGGACTCAATTAGACCTTCTTGTGGGATTCCTGAATAGAAAGCAGACCTGTGGAATGGTCAAGCTGTTGATGAGCTCCTGGGTAACTTGTTGAATACCTTGGTTTCAGATGCAGAGGGACAACTCGGCACGAAAGAGCGACGGAGGAGGCGAGCCGAGCGCCGTAAGCAAGCGGGTCGGTGTGTGGTGGGAGCAGGAAGCTGTGCAGTGTGGCTCTAGCTGAGTTTGGTCGTTTCTCTCTTTTCTAGGAGCGAAGCAGAGTGGAAAGCTGGGTATCGGCAGCGCAGCTCCTCTGGCAAGGTGAGCACGGAGCCGTGGTAGGGGCGAGCAGGAGCGTGGGGCCAGGGTTTCGTTCAAAGAGCTACAGTTCTTTTGTTTCTCGCCGTCTGAGGCGTCACCAGCGCTGAGGGTTTGTGACCGCGCCCGCGGCACGGAACGCCGTGGAACTAAGCGGGAGGCGGGTGTCGTGGACGGGGTCGGAGTCTACCCCACGGCACCGTGTGCCGGCGCGGCTTAGCGGGCGCGTGCTTTCTCGTGTTCCTGTAGATGTTGAAGAGGAACCCGGTGACGCAGGAAGATCCCCGTTAGTGCGCGTGGCGTTTTCCTCTGCCGAAGATGGGTTTGGTCCCTCGGCCCTCTGAAAGCTAAGTGGAGGCACGGGGGCTGGGGAGGGGCCGGGAGTCGCAGGGACGGGGGGTTTAGCTCCGCTAAGGGCAAGGGCCGTCCAGTAAGCAGGTGGGGCGGTGCGTGGTGTCAAAGGGAAGATGTGCCTCGTGCCTTTATACTGTGCGCTCGCTCTGCTTAGCGAGCGTGTGTTTTCTTGTGTTGCTGTAGATGCTGAGGAGGAACCCGGTGATGCTGGAATATCCCTGTCAGCGCACGTGGCGTTTTCTTCTGTTGAAGACGGATTCAGTTTCTTGGCCCTCTGAAAGCTAAGTGGAGGCTGGGGGCCTGGGAAGGGGCTGAAAACTGCAGGGAGGGGGGTTAAGTTCCGTTCGGGGCAAGGGTTATCCGGGAACAGTCTCCCTTGGGCAGGTGAAGGGTCCAGGGAATTTCACAGCGCGATGCCAGCGTGCGCCGGGCAGGGCAGCTCCAGCCAACGTCTGCGTCGCTGTGTAGTTCGGGAAGCCTGCCTTGCGCCTGTGTGACGATCCTGGGGTCTCGTTGCTTTCCAGGGGCAGGAAAGGCCTCTCCTGTGCCATCCCAGGATCTGGAACGCCGGTGCCGATCGGGCGCCGGTTTTCTGGTATCGGCAGCCGAAAGCGTGGCGGGTTCTTGCCTTTGGGCCGTTTCTGGTCAGGGCTGATTGTGGCGTTGTCCTGGGCTGTGCCGGCAGCTCTACCCATCCAGTCTCAGGGACTGGAACTTCAAGATGCTGGGAAGAAGTTCTTAGGTTTTTCATCAGCTTCTCGTTTGGTTGCGACGTCTCTGCTCGGTTGTGGCGCTGCCGCCGTCTCGTCAGGAGCCGTGACGTCGGGCTCCTTTTCCGTTTGAGGATGCAGGAGAGGCTCCTCTCCTCCCCGTAGATTATTGGGATCGATGCCCTTCTGGTCTCGGAGCGTCGTGTTCGTCGTGGAGCGTTTTTGGCGCTGTGGCCGTCGCGTGGTCTATAAGGTTCTGCGGAGCGTCTGTCGGCCCGGGTGCGCGTTTGGCTCGGAGCTGCTCTGCCCGGACGCGTAGAGGCAGGGGAGGGTGGACGGAGCTCTGGCGGTCCCCGGTTAACCTGCTGACGCGTTGAATTGCGTGGGCAGAGGCGGTGCGGTCATCTGGGATGGAGTAGCCGTGGGCAGGGGAGCGGAGGGTCCCCGCGCAGGCGTTTGAGAGTCTCCACGAGAGCTTGGGACGTTATTGCGCCACAGAAAGCAGACCTGTGGGCTGGTCAGGCTGTTGATGGGCTGCTGGGTGACTTGCAGAATCACCTGATTTCAGGAGCAGAGGGAAAACTTGGCCCGGAAGAGCGACGGAGGAGGCGAGCTGTGCGCCGTAAGCAGGTGGGTCGGTGGGTGGTGCCAGAGGGGAGCTGTGCCGTGTGGCTCTAGCTAAGCTCGGTCGTTTCTCTGTTTCCTAGGTGCGAAGCGAAGAGGAAAGCGGGCTGTCGGCAGCTCAGCTCCTCGGGCCAGGTGAGCACGGAGTGCTGGGCCGAAGCGGCAGCTCGTTTCAGGTCCCGTGTTGCTGGCGCGGGTCCGAGCGTCCTTTGGTGGTGTTTTACAGGCGGCAGCTGAGCGTCTCGGCGGTCCGCGGCGTGGCAGTCAAAAGCAAGGGCGGCCGGGTGGGCGAGCGGCCCAGGTAAGGGAGGGCGAGCTGGGACCGTCTGCGGGCAGGCTGTGTTTTCGGGCGGCGTCCGAGCGCGTGCCTCTGGTTTTGCGGGTGCCGCAGACGAGTCGGCAGGGGCGAAGCCGCACGCCGGCCGGCAGCCGAGAAGGTGAGGCGGCGGTGGGCGTTGCGGAGCCCGGTATTGCCCGGTGTCTCGCTTCATCTTTTCCTTCTCGCTTTGCAGGCGCTTTGTGGGCCCTCTGGACCGGGAGGAGCATTTGCGGTGAGCCGGGCTAGGGGCGAGGAGGAGCGTGGGGCCGGGGACTCGTTCCCGGCGCTACAGTTCTTCGTTTCTCGCCGTCGTAGGCGTCACCAGCGCTGAGGGTTTGTGACCGCGCCAGCGGCAGGACACGCCGACCGGACCGCCCTGGAGCTCAGCAGGAGGTGGGTGTCGCGGACGGACTCGGCGTTTGCCCCGCGGCGCCGTGTGCCGGCGTGGCTTAGCGAGCGCGTGCTTTCTCGTGCTCCTGCAGGCGCTGAAGAGGAACCCGGCGACGCGGGAAGACGGCCGTTGGCGCACGTGGCGTTTTCCTCTGCCGAAGATGGGTTTGGTCCCTCGGCCCTCTGAAAGCTAAGTGGAGGCGCGAGGGCTGGGAAGGGGCCGGGAATGGCAGGGACGGGGGGTTTAGCTCCGCTAAGGGCAAGGGCCGTCCAGTAAGCAGGTGGGGCGGTGCGTGGTGTCAAAGGGAAGATGTGCCTCGTGCCTTTATACTGTGCGCTCGCTCAGCTTAGCGAGCTTGTGTTTTCTTGTGTTGCTGTAGATGCTGAGGAGGAACCCGGTGATGCTGGAATATCCCTGTCAGCGCACGTGGCGTTTTCTTCTGTTGAAGACGGATTCAGTTTCTTGGCCCTCTGAAAGCTAAGTGGAGGCTGGGGGCCTGGGAAGGGGCTGAAAACTGCAGGGAGGGGGGTTAAGTTCCGTTCGGGGCAAGGGTTCTCCGGGAACAGTCTCCCTTGGGCAGGTGAAGGGTCCATGGAATTTCACAGCGCGATGCCAGCGTGCGCCGGGCAGGGCAGCTCCAGCCAACGTCTGCGTCGCTGTGTAGTTCGGGAAGCCTGCCTTGCGCCTGTGTGACGATCCTGGGGTCTCATCGCGTTCGAGGGACACAAAAGTTTACTCGGGTGCCATTCCGGGATCTGCAACGCCGGTGCCGATTGGCGTAGCGCCAATTGGGTGCCGGTTCTGTCGTATCAGCATTTGAAAGCGTGGCAGGTCCTTGCGTTTTGGATGTTTCTGGTCAGTTGTGTGTTATGGCGTCGTTGAGGGCTGCGTTGGCAGCTCTGCTTTCTACCCATCCAGTCTTGGGGACTGGCACTTCTTCCCAGCATCTCTGTGTGTTTGCGCCAGTGCCGCCGTCTCTGTGTGTTTTGCGCCAGTGCCGCCGTCTCTGTGTGTTTTGCGCCAGTGCCGCCGTCTCTGTGTGTTTTGCGCCAGTGCCGCCGTCTCTGTGTGTTTTGCGCCAGTGCCGCCGTCTCTGTGTGTTTTGCGCCAGTGCCGCCGTCTCTGTGTGTTTTGCGCCAGTGCCGCCGTCTCTGTGTGTTTTGCGCCAGTGCCGCCGTCTCTGTGTGTTTTGCGCCAGTGCCGCCGTCTCTGTGTGTGTTTGCGCCAGTGCCGCCGTCTCTGTGTGTGTTTGCGCCAGTGCCGCCGTCTCTGTGTGTGTTTGCGCCAGTGCCGCCGTCTCTGTGTGTGTTTGCGCCAGTGCCGCCGTCTCTGTGTGTGTTTGCGCCAGTGCCGCCGTCTCTGTGTGTGTTTGCGCCAGTGCCGCCGTCTCTGTGTGTGTTTTGCGCCAGTGCCGCCGTCTCTGTGTGTGTTTTGCGCCAGTGCCGCCGTCTCTGTGTGTGTTTTGCGCCAGTGCCGCCGTCTCTGTGTGTGTTTTGCGCCAGTGCCGCCGTCTCTGTGTGTGTTTTGCGCCAGCGCCGCCGTCTCTGTGTGTGTTTGCGCCAGCGCCGCCGTCTCTGTGTGTGTTTGCGCCAGCGCCGCCGTCTCTGTGTGTGTTTGCGCCAGCGCCGCCGTCTCTGTGTGTGTTTGCGCCAGCGCCGCCGTCTCTGTGTGTGTTTGCGCCAGCGCCGCCGTCTCTGTGTGTGTTTGCGCCAGCGCCGCCGTCTCTGTGTGTGTTTGCGCCAGCGCCGCCGTCTCTGTGTGTGTTTGCGCCAGCGCCGCCGTCTCTGTGTGTGTTTGCGCCAGCGCCGCCGTCTCTGTGTGTGTTTGCGCCAGCGCCGCCGTCTCTGTGTGTGTTTGCGCCAGCGCCGCCGTCTCTGTGTGTGTTTGCGCCAGCGCCGCCGTCTCTGTGTGTGTTTGCGCCAGCGCCGCCGTCTCTGTGTGTGGTTTGCGCCAGCGCCGCCGTCTCTGTGTGTGGTTTGCGCCAGCGCCGCCGTCTCTGTGTGTGGTTTGCGCCAGCGCCGCCGTCTCTGTGTGTGGTTTGCGCCAGCGCCGCCGTCTCTGTGTGTGGTTTGCGCCAGCGCCGCCGTCTCTGTGTGTGGTTTGCGCCAGCGCCGCCGTCTCTGTGTGTGGTTTGCGCCAGCGCCGCCGTCTCTGTGTGTGGTTTGCGCCAGCGCCGCCGTCTCTGTGTGTGGTTTGCGCCAGCGCCGCCGTCTCTGTGTGTGGTTTGCGCCAGCGCCGCCGTCTCATAAGAGGCCGTGACGTTCGGCTCCTTTTTTTTCTGGGGTTGCAGTAGAGGCTCCTCGCCTCACTGGCTTAGCGAGCGCGTGCTTTCTCGTGCTCCTGCAGGCGCTGAAGAGGAACCCGGCGACGCGGGAAGACGGCCGTTGGCGCACGTGGCGTTTTCCTCTGCCGAAGATGGGTTCGGTCCCTCGCCCGCTTCTGTTCAGGGGTGTTTGCGGCGTTGTCCTGGGCTGTGCCGGCAGCCGTGCTCTCTACCCATCCAGTCTCAGGGACTGGCACTTCTTCCCAGCATCTTGAAGTTTTTAGCGTTTGCCGCAGCTTTTTGCGCTGGTGTTGCTCTCTCTGTTTGTTGTGGCGGTGCCATTTCATAAGGGTCCGTGGAGTTCTGTTCCTTTTTATTCTGGTGTTGCAGCAGAGGCTCCTTGCCTTCCCACTGCCTCCCTGCAGGTTGTTTTGATCGATGCCACGTCTCGTCTTGGAGTTGTTGAACATTTTTGGTGCTGTTTCAGTCATGTGGTCTATCACGTTCTGTGGAGTCTTGTTGTGCACATGTGCATGTTGGGTGGGAGCTGTTGTGCCCAGAGTTGTAGAGCCAGGGGTGGGTGGACTGAACTCTAGGTGTCCACCGTTAATTTGTTGACATATTAAATTGCATAGGCAAAGTTTGTACGATCATCTGGCACAGAGTTGCGATGGGTGGGAGGGTGGACATTCCCTGTACTGGTGTTTTACAGTTCATACTCAAGACTGTTGTTAACTCATGTTTTCTGTAGTGTGATGTTTTTTCAGAGTATTCTAACTTTTCTTTTTTTTTTGTTTAGGTGACCACATTGTTCATATGACTGTAAATAGTATCTACAGCTGCACAAATCAACTACCTGTCTGAGGTCAGTACAAAGGATCCTCTGAGAATCAAGAAGACCCCAGAGTCAGCTGTTGCTATTGGACTGTATTGTCACTTTTCCATGTGACAGATGGGACCTGACACACCAATGTGATGTTTACCGAGTTCACTTTATTGTCGGACTTTATACAAAGCTGCCCTCTCCACGTGCCTTGCAACAATGTGATTGGTTGTATCACATGCTATACAATAACGTGATAGGCTGCATGCACTGTCCACGTGCTCTGCACACGTGTGTCTGGCGCTTGCTCATTCACTGTTACCTTCTCATGGGGCTCCTTTTGTTTCTTTTGTCTCTGGCTTCACCTCTCAGCCAGGCTGGCGACAACCCCATCCCCCCGGGGCGGGGGGGGGGACTCTGCCTCGCTATCTCCCCCTCGTTAATATTTTATTAAATAAAAAATACCCTGTATTTCACACTGTCTTCAAAGCATACAGATTAAGAACATTAAGGCTAATATAATTACAATTAACAAGAACAGTTCCATTTTCAATATTCCTTTTAACCAGCAGGGTATCCAACTCAGAAAACCCAACATCTTCTGTTATTTTAATGTTCAGCAAATCTTCTATCTTATGAAGAGTTTGGTTGTATGTGTTGTTTGAAGTTAAAATATAGCTGTGACCATGGCCCATAACACAAAATCAATCGCTGCTCTGTTTTACAAAGTGGTGTGACAATCTTGAAGCACTGCCCCCCATGCTTAGCAGAACTAAGACCTTGTTATGCCTTAAACATCTGGTTTTTGTTACATGGGGAGGAAGAGAGAGATGACACCTCATCTTATCTTTCCCAAAGTTTTATGGCTATGAAGGCAGACGCCTTGGAAGATAAGGACAATTGACAGTGTTGCCGTGAAAGGTTTCACGGCCTAATTGGGATGATAGAGATGAACCATCTGTCGAACAGCCAACTACCAGAAGAGACCACGAACCAACAGCTACCCCTGACGGGCGAGACATCTCGCTTCTGCTCAGTACCGTGAACTTCTCCTAGTTTGAAGACCCCAGAGCTGTTCCAGAAGAGTCTTCCTAATTCGCAGGAAGAGCGAGCAGAGGGAGGAGATGAACCGCCTTCTACTATCTTGCATGTAAATGAACCGGCTTATTAAACAACCTCACGTACGATACAGGTCACCAGCATGTAAATCTTCAACGCGTCCCCCACTCCAGAGGTCGTCACAGGACCGACGTGCCTGTGGAGTGGTGATATCTTACTCTTTGTCTCTCTCTCTCTGCCTTTCTTTTTCTGATATCTTAGTTTTCCTCTTCTCTGTCTCTCTTCCTTTTCCTTACAATGTTATTTATATGTTTAAGTTCTGCTGCTAAAGTCTTGTTAAGTTTCGCATTACAGTTACTAATTGTTGCCAATCCACTGCTTTTAGAAGGGTTTTTGCTGACAATGTATTGATAAGTTTTGTGCTATTATAACATACTTTTGCCAAGTCACTGATTGCTGTAATTTGTATACCACCACGCGCTTCTAGTAAATTCATAATTGGACCCCCCCAGCGATCGTCTGTCATTCATTTCACATTGCCGCGCAACACCTTTGAGGTTAAGGGTTGTCATAATTGTAACAGGTTTCTTATTTTTTCGCTAGGGAAGGTCTCACCCGCTTCGTTGAGATCCACAAATGTTTATGGTTACCTGTAGAAACACAAGCATATCCCCTTCCCCAGGTTATTAATCATGTAGGACCTTCCCATTGTTGCGTTGTCAGATTAAACACACTATAACCTTAAGTACATTCTTGGGCAAGTCTCTGACATTTTTTATATGGTGCATAAGAACAGGTTCCATTTTAGTCTCACTTTTAGGATAAAGCCAGTTCAGCACATGCAGTCCCTTTATCAAAACCTCTTCTGGACTGAGACCAATTCCCCCTTGTTTTTTCAAAACACATGAAAGACTTTTCAGGGTGCCCTGTGCACGCTCGATAATTGCCCGGACAATAGAACTATAAGGGACACCAAACGGGTGTTGTACATTCCACCGGACGAGGAAGGTTGCAAGTGTGTCAGAACGATATGGGAGACCATTATCTGTTTTGATCTGTGTAGGAACACCCGTGACAGCAAAAGCTCGTAATAAATAACGCTTCACCGCTTTTGCATTTGCTGAGGACTCCCGCAGCAGTCCTGAACAGGTATCTACGAACGCGCTAATGTACTTTTGTCGGCCAAACGGTGCAAATTCAGTAATATCAGTTTGCCGTAACTGGCCTGGCTGCGAGCCCCGAGGATTCACTCCTTTTTGCCGCAAAGGCATTATGCGGGCACAATCGGGACAAGCTGTAACAACAGATGGAGCTTGTTCCTCGGTCAGCGCAAACCGCTTTTGGAGCGATGCTGAGGACAGACGGAAGTACTCGTGAGCCTGTCTGGCTTGTTCAAAAGGAGATACTTCTGTCACTGCTCTAATTTGTCTATAACGTTGTTTCCCTCAACTAGACCACCTGGTAGGTTAGAGTGGCTTTTTATATGCATTATAAACACTGGCAGTGTCCTATAATCTAACACATTCCACAAATCTAACAATGCTTCAATAAACAAGGCATTGGAAACTCGCCTCAAAAGCGCTCTACGTAGTCTTTGTATAACTCCCACAACATAAAGAGAATCTGCTACCGGATTAATTGAGCAGTTATGCCATTTTTGTAACGCTGCTAAGCGTATCGAGGGCAGTTTCTTTTAACATGTCCCGTCTGTACGCAAGTAAAACACGCTAGGCCGTCACAAGAAGGGCTTCGGCCTTTCATCGCCGGCTAAAAACGCTGCAGCCGAACCCTCAGCGTCGGCTCGAGCGTGTATTTTTGCCTTTTCTACCTCCCGTTGCATAATCGGTACCCGTGTACAAGCTTCCACCATCTCCGCCCGAGAAGCTGTTTTTCCCAAGCCGGCTAATATCTGTCGGTATTGAGTGTTTGCGTTTGTCATGGCCAAATCTTTCCCCACTGCAGCTTTTGCCTCTGGAGTCAGGTTAGGAGAAGCATCTATAGCTTCTTTTAAACGGTCCACAAACTTATATATGGCTCCCCAGGATCCTGCTTTATTGTAGAATAGGGTGGTACAGGGTTACCTATATTTGGTAATTCCTTCACTGCCATCACAGCAAGCCCTCGCCGCAAAACCCTCGGAGGAAGCGCCACCCCAGCGGCACCATCCGCATGTCGCCACGATCCGGTGATCGGTCCATGCTAGCTAATCGCAATGGATCATCAGCTGGTAAAGGAACATTTTCTAATACTGCCAATTCCACCTTCCCCTGCCACTTGTCCAAGAACAGCAAATACCCCACTGGGGGAAGCAATAACTCTATCAATGCCTTAATATCTGTTGGAGTTTGTATTCACCCCTTGAAAAATGAATCCATTAGCTGCATCACATGCCTGTTATCCATACCATATCGCATAACCGCAGTTTGCGATCGCTTAACCGTTTTCCAATCAAAGGGCGACCACTGCCTTTGTCCTCTGTTATTTACGTGCGCTGGCATCGATGTAATACCGCCAGGTACCATAATCCCTTCAACGGTCGCATCCCCGACTACCCATTGTGAGCGTTGCCCTGCATTACGAGAGTCATCTCGAGGAGTATCTCTACCCTGATGCATAGGGGCAGCACCCAAATTATCATTACTATCACTCCTACACAATTCCCTTGTCTTTCCCTGCAGATCAGTAAGTCGTCGCATGTTTGTAAACAGATCTGCTGACCCAGGCTCCAGCCCTTTTCCATATCGCGCTCTCAAGTATTCATCCGCTTCTCTTACAGAAGCACAGACCACATCCCATCCTCTGCACATTGTCCAGCCCATTTATGTATTTGCTCCTTTTTAATACGGAGCTCCTCAGGAGCGAGGTGCAATTCCGCCCCTCCAGTTCCCGTTTTCCCCGTTTTTCACATTCCCTGCCAATCGCTTCTAACCCATCCCTAATTGCGTATGATGCCTTTTTACATGCTATTAACCACGAAGTTTTGCCATTACTGCCATCTAATGGTTTCGTAGCTTTTAAAACTTCCTGCATCTGCTCTCCTGCCATCTCAGTCAGTCACTCAGGCTCCGCACACGGCTCTCCTCCCGGAAGTCAGGGCGAATCTGCGGCGCTCCGTCCCGGCGCTCCATCGGGTCCTCCGGCAAAGGCCCGTCAGCTGGATTAACTCGTCCTGGCTCGTCGAAACTTGCCGGTTGCTGCCGTTCGTCTTCGTAGGCAGGCGACGGCTCAAAGGGTGCAGCGGGTCTAATTTGCTCTCTGCTCCAGAACTCCAAATGTGATGCGGGACATACCAGGGGTATCGATTTTTCGGAGTTCTCGGAGCAGGGGCAGCTCGCGGCAGGCGGCTCCGAGGGGACGGCACACGCTTCCGGCTCCCCCGAGACATCCTCCGTCGGCCGCCTGACCCCCCGCCGCCAGGGTCCGGCGAGGTCGCGGGCCTCGCGGCTCCCCCTCGTGACCGCTTCCCACAGTTCAGTCCCTATCTCCTCCAACGTACCGGGAGAAAAAATCCGTCCCTCGATCGGACACTCCCCTTCCGCCGGGCCAATAGTAAAAGACGCCCCACCGCTTCTTTTTCCAAAAATCTTCCTGTTCGTGCAGCCAGCCGCAGAATACTTTTCACTCTTATTTTTTCTTCCACAGATGCCGCGTTTCCCACGCCGCCCGATTCCCTGTAGATCTTTTCTTTTCTTTTGTCACTAGGTCACGGTTGTGAAGAATTTGAGAGAATGCGTCATATTAAGTTGTCCGATCCTTCAGAATCTATGTATAGTACTTCAGACAAACTGAAACAGTACGTTAATAAGATGGTCCTAGTAGAATTAGGGTTTGACAAATGCTTTAAAAGCTTGGAAATAGCTGGGTAGCTGTTTGATCTTATTAATTACAATTACATATAATGCAGTTATGCTGCAGCATACAACATGTGATTAATGACATAAGTACGGCTTATTTCAAAGATGAATCAGCGCGTTGTAAACAAGGCCCGGCCGGTTCAAAGACAAAATGGGGGCATCGTGAGAGATTCGAGGGATTTTCTTGAAGTCAATGTGTGGATGGGTTTCTATTAGACGGAGATTTGTTACTGAACTAGCCAGGCCCCCAGGAATTTCAAGGCCATCTCAGAAAGCCGAAAACACGACGTAAATCAGCAGACCTATCAACAGCGAGACTCGGGCGCGTGGACGGCTGTCGAACATAGACAATATCCAATCAGCTAACGCACGCTCGGAGCGTGGACGCGTGATCAAGACATAACCGCATATATCAGGAGGCTTATTTCTGTAATAAATGGCTTTGTGTGAATTCATATGGGTTTGTGTGGAGTCCGTGATTTTTCGCCCTCGCAGGGGGCTCACCCATTGCCCCCCAGTCCGTTAAAGTAATGGATTTTACTGCTGTCGCTGCTCTCTGGGGGACAGGGCTGGGGTGCTGTTTGGGGACACAGCCCCATCCCTGGTGTTGAAAGCGAGGGCTCAGGGGGGCTGGGGGCAGAGTCTATAGGGGCTAGGGGACACCCAAAGGATGTCACGGGGACCCTGGTTTTCGGGAGCCAAGGATACAGTGGGGGACCCCTCTGACCTTTTGGCCTTTAGTGACCTTTTGACCTGTGGTGACCTTTTGACCTCAGAAGACCTCTGGACCTCAGGTGACCCTTTGACCTCAGGTGACCTTTTGACCTCTGGTGACCTTTGACATTTGTGGTCCTTTGATCCCATGACCTTCCACCTCAGAGCCTGGACCTTTGACACTAGACCTTTGACCACTGCATTTTGAGTCTGATCCCCTGACCATCTACATGTGCCCTTTCAGCTATGACCCTTGACATATGACTCTTGACCTCAGACCCTTCAGTGCTGATCTCTGACATTTGACACTTACCTGTGACCCCTTTTATAGGGAATTTCAATACACAATTTTATTAGTAATATAATTATTTCTATCTATTCCCTAGGAAATCTAGGTTGAAATCTGTATTTAGTCACATTGCAAGTGCCATAGCAGTAATAAAGTGCAGGTGCTGTCATTTCTAGTGAGATTCCAGGTGATTTGATAAGGGTCATGGGTGGGGTCTGGGGTGACTGATCCCTCCCCTTTCCCAGGGGATTGTGGGAAGGGGTGGGCGGGGCTCAGGGTATTTGAGCCCCGGTCCCCAGGTAGGGAGGTCATTCTGCTCCAGGACCCCTTCGGTGACGGTTCTCTGTCGCTCCTTCGGCAGTCGGCAGGTTTTGAGCCGTTTAAGCTACGTGGGCAGCCGTCTCAGGAGAAGCGGAGGAGTCCCTTTGAGGTGAGAGCTTCGGGCACAGGAAGGGTTCAGTAGCAGCTGTAGTAGAAAGTTGGTTTGTCATTATGTTACATTTGTTGATTCAGTTCCAGGTGCTTTGCATTTTCCGATAATTCCTGAACACGATGAAGATGGAGCATCGGTTATTGTATCTTATTATTTGTCTGCTCCCTAGAAAATGTAAGTTGACCTCCATACTGAGGCTCATTGTAGATGCAAGAGCAGTAATAAAGTGCAGGTGCTGTCATTTCTAGTGAGATTCCAGGTGATTTGATAAGGGTCATGGGTGGGGTCTGGGGTGACTGATCCCTCCCCTTTCCTAGGGGATTGTGGGAAGGGGTGGGCGGGGCTCAGGGTATTTGAGCCCCAGTCCTCTGGCAGGGAGCTCATTCCGCTCCAGGACCCCTTCGGTGACGGTTTTCTGTCGCTCCTTCGGCAGTCGGCAGGTTTTGAGCCGTTTAAGCTACGTGGGCAGCCGTCTCGGGAGAAGCCGAGGAGTCCCTTTGAGGTGAGAGCTTCGGGCGCAGGAAGGGTTCAGTAGCAGCTGTAGTAGAAAGTTTGTTTGTCATTGTGTTTCATTTGTTGATTCAGTCCCAGGTGCTTTGCATTTTCCAATAATTCCTGACCACGATGAAGATGGAATGTTGTTTTTCGGTTTGTATTGCTGTATTAATAGCTGTTAATATAATCTCTTCTCCTAGAAGAGCGTCTTGTCTCCAGAACCTTTGCAGCGGTCCCCGGTAGGTCATTCAAACGTACCTCCTGGAACTCAGCCAAGGTGAGCAATGACTTGTAGGCTAGTACCGATAAATGTTATTTGGGTGCCTAATCGTACGCATGTCCTTGCTTTCCTTATTGTAGGTGATGATGGAGGAAGTGACAGCTGCAGGAAGATCACAGCCCACGTCGTGTTTTCCTCTGTTGAAGATGGATTCGGTCCCTCGCCCCTCTAAAAGTTAAGTGGAGGCACGAGGGCTGGGAAGGGGCTGGGAACTGCAGGGAGGGTTTTAAGTTCTGAGACAGAAAAGGGCAGTCCAGGAGCAGTCCCCTTTGGGCAGAGAAATGGGGTCAGGGAACTTTATAGTGCCACGCCGGCGCGTGCCGGGCAGGGCAGCTCCAGCCCGCGTCTGCTGTGGTGTAGTTCGGGAAGCCCGCTTCGTGCCTGTCAGACGATCTCGGGGTATCGTTGTGCTCCAGGGGCACGAAAGTCATTTCAAGCGCCATCCCGGGGTCCGGAAAGCCGGTGCCGATCGACGTAGCGCCAATCGGCTGCTGGTTTTCTTGAATCAGCAGTCAAAAGGGTACACGGTTCTCGCATCTTGAAAGCTTTTGGTCAGTTGTGTTTTATGGTGTAGTTCTGGGCTGCAACAGCAGCTCTAATCTCTACCCATCCAGTCTAAGGGACTGGCACTTCTTCCCAGCATCTTGAAGGTTCTAAGTCTCGTAGCAGCTTCTCGTATTTGCGCCGTCTCTGTGTGTTTGCGCCAGTGCCGCCGTCTCTGTGTGTTTGCGCCAGTGCCGCCGTCTCTGTGTGTTTGCGCCAGTGCCGCCGTCTCATAAGGGGCCGTGACGTTCGGCTCTCATTTTTCTGGGGTTGCAGTAGAGGCTCCTCGCCTCACCACTGCCTCCCCGCAGGTTATTTTTATCGTTGCCGTCTCTGGTTCGGAGTCATTTTTGTTGTGGAGCATTTTTGGTGTTATTGCTGTCGGGTCGTCTATAATGTTGTGTGGAGCATCTGTCTAAGCACGTGCACGTTTGGCTCGGAGCTGCTCTGCCCGGAGGTGTAGAGTTAGGAGCGGGCGGACTGAGTTTAGGAGTCCACGATTGATCTGTGGACACGTTATCCTGCGTAGGCAGAGGTTGTGCGGTCATCTGGGACGGAGTAGCCGTGGGCAGGGGAGCGGACAGTCCGTTCCCCAGTGGTCTTTGGGACTCAATTAGACCTTCTTGTGGGATTCCTGAATAGAAAGCAGACCTGTGGAACGGTCAAGCTGTTGATGAGCTCCTGGGTAACTTGTTGAATACCTTGATTTCAGATGCAGAGGGACAACTCAGCACGGACGAGTGATGGAGGAGGCGAGCCGAGCGCCGTAAGCAAGCGGGTCGGTGCGTGGTGGGAGCAGGAAGCTGTGCCGTGTGGCTCTAGCTGAGTTTGGTCGTTTCTCTCTTTTCTAGGAGTGAAGCAAAGTGGAAAGCTGGGTATCGGCAGCGCAGCTCCTCTGGCAAGGTGAGCACGGAGCCGTGGTAGGGGCGAGCAGGAGCGTGGGGCCAGGGATTCGTTCAAAGAGGTACAGTTCTTTTGCTTCTCGCCGTCTTAGGCGTCACCAGCGATGAGGGTTTGTGACCGCGCCCGCGGCACGGAACGATGTGGCACTAAGCGGGAGGCGGGTGTCGCGGAAGGGGTCGGAGTATACCCCCCGGCACCGTGTGCCGGCAAGGCTTAGCGAGCGTGTGCTTTCTCGTGTTCCTGTAGATGTTGAAGAGGAACCCGGCGACGCAGGAAGATCCCCGTTAGCGCGCGTGGCGTTTTCCTCTGCCGAAGAGGGGTTCGGTCCCTCGGCCCTCTGAAAGCTAAGTGGAGGCACGGGGGCTGGGGAGGGGCCGGGAGTCGCAGGGACGGGGGGTTTAGCTCCGCTAAGGGCAAGGGCCGTCCAGTAAGCAGGTGGGGCGGTGCGTGGTGTCAAAGGGAAGATGTGCCTCGTGCCTTTATACTGTGCGCTCGCTCAGCTTAGCGAGCGTGTGTTTTCTTGTGTTGCTGTAGATGCTGAGGAGGAACCCGGTGATGCTGGAATATCCCTGTCAGCGCACGTGGCGTTTTCTTCTGTTGAAGACGGATTCAGTTTCTTGGCCCTCTGAAAGCTAAGTGGAGGCTGGGGGCCTGGGAAGGGGCTGAAAACTGCGGGGAGGGGGGTTAAGTTCCATTCGGGGCAAGGGTTCTCCGGGAACAGTCTCCCTTGGGCAGGTGAAGGGTCCATGGAATTTCACAGCGCGATGCCAGCGTGCGCCGGGCAGGGCAGCTCCAGCCTGCGTCTGCGTCGCTGTGTAGTTCGGGAAGCCTGCCTTGCGCCTGTGTGACGATCCTGGGGTCTCATCGCGTTCGAGGGACACAGAAGTTTACTCTGGTGCATTCCGGGATCTGCAACGCCGGTGCCGATCGGGCGCTGGTTTTCTGGTATCGGCAGCCGAAAGCCTGGCGGGTTCTTGCCTTTGGGCCGTTTCTGGTCAGGGCTGATTGTGGCGTTGTCCTGGGCTGTGCCGGCAGCTGTGCTCTCTAGCCATCCAGTCTCAGGGACTGGAACTTCAAGATGCTGGGAAGAAGTTCTTAGGTTTTTCATCAGCTTCTCGTTTGGTTGCGACGTCTCTGCTCGGTTGTGGCGCTGCCGCCGTCTCGTCAGGAGCCGTGACGTCGGGCTCCTTTTCCGTTTGAGGATGCAGGAGAGGCTCCTCTCCTCCCCGTAGATTATTGGGATCGATGCCCTTCTGGTCTCGGAGCGTCGTGTTCGTCGTGGAGCGTTTTTGGCGCTGTGGCCGTCGCGTGGTCTATAAGGTTCTGCGGAGCGTCTGTCGGCCCGGGTGCGCGATTGGCTCGGAGCTGCTCTGCCCGGATGCGTAGAGGCAGGGGAGGGTGGACGGAGCTCTGGCGGTCCCCGGTTAACCTGCTGACGCGTTGAATTGCGTGGGCAGAGGCGGTGCGGTCATCTGGGACGGAGTAGCCGTGGGCAGGGGAGCGGACAGTCCGTTCCCAGTGGTCTTTGGGACTCAATTAGACCTTCTTGTGGGATTCCTGAATAGAAAGCAGACCAGTGGAACGGTCAAGCTGTTGATGAGCTCCTGGGTAACTTGTTGAATACCTTGATTTCAGATGCAGAGGGACAACTCGGCATGAAAGAGCGCCGGAGGAGGCGAGCCGAGCGCCGTAAGCAAGCGGGTCTGTGCGTGGTGGGAGCAGGAAGCTGTGCCGTGTGGCTCTAGCTAAGTTTGGTCGTTTCTCTCTTTTCTAGGAGCGAAGCAAAGTGGAAAGCTGGGTATCGGCAGCGCAGCTCCTCTGGCAAGGTGAGCACGGAGCCGTGGTAGGGGCGAGCAGGAGCGTGGGGCCAGGGTTTCGTTCAAAGAGCTACAGTTCTTTGTTTCTCGCCGTCTGAGGCGTCACCAGTGATGAGGGTTTGTGACCGCGCCCGCGGCACGGAACGCCGTGGAACTAAGCGGGAGGTGGGTGTCGCGGAAGGGGTCGGAGTCTACCCCACGGCACCGTGTGCCGGCAAGGCTTAGCGAGCGTGTGCTTTCTCGTGTTCCTGTAGACGCTGAAGAGGAACCCGGCGACGCAGGAAGATCCCCGTTAGTGCGCGTGGCGTTTTCTTCCGCCGAAGATGGGTTCGGTCCCTCGGCCCTCTGAAAGCTAAGTGGAGGCACGGGGGCTGGGGAGGGGCCGGGAATCGCAGGGACGGGGGGTTTAGCTCCGCTAAGGGCAAGGGCCGTCCAGTAAGCAGGTGGGGCGGTGCGTGGTGTCAAAGGGAAGATGTGCCTCGTGCCTTTATACTGTGCGCTCGCTCAGCTTAGCGAGCGTGTGTTTTCTTGTGTTGCTGTAGATGCTGAGGAGGAACCCGGTGATGCTGGAATATCCCTGTCAGCGCACGTGGCGTTTTCTTCTGTTGAAGACGGATTCAGTTTCTTGGCCCTCTGAAAGCTAAGTGGAGGCTGGGGGCCTGGGAAGGGGCTGAAAACTGCAGGGAGGGGGGTTAAGTTCCGTTCGGGGCAAGGGTTCTCCGGGAACAGTCTCCCTTGGGCAGGTGAAGGGTCCAGGGAATTTCACAGCGCGATGCCAGCGTGCGCCGGGCAGGGCAGCTCCAGCCAACGTCTGCGTCGCTGTGTAGTTCGGGAAGCCTGCCTTGCGCCTGTGTGATGATCCTGGGGTCTCATCGCGTTTGAGGGACACAAAAGTTTACTCGGGTGCCATTCCGGGATCTGCAACGCCGGTGCCGATTGGCGTAGCGCCAATTGGGTGCCGGTTCTGTTGTATCAGCAGTTGAAAGCGTGGCAGGTCCTTGCGTTTTGGATGTTTCTGGTCAGTTGTGTGTTATGGCGTCGTTGAGGGCTGCGTTGGCAGCTCTGCTTTCTACCCATCCAGTCTTGGGGACTGGCACTTCCTCCCAGCATCTGTGTGTTTGCGCCAGTGCCGCCGTCTCTGTGTGTTTGCGCCAGTGCCGCCGTCTCTGTGTGTTTGCGCCAGTGCCGCCGTCTCTGTGTGTTTGCGCCAGTGCCGCCGTCTCTGTGTGTTTGCGCCAGTGCCGCCGTCTCATAAGGGGCCGTGACGTTCGGCTCTCATTTTTCTGGGGTTGCAGTAGAGGCTCCTCGCCTCACCACTGCCTCCCCGCAGGTTATTTTTATCGTTGCCGTCTCTGGTTCGGAGTCATTTTTGTTGCGGAGCATTTTTGGTGTTATTGCTGTCGGGTCGTCTATAATGTTGTGTGGAGCATCTGTCTAAGCACGTGCGCGTTTGGCTCGGAGCTGCTCTGCCCGGAGGTGTAGAGTCAGGAGCGGGCGGACTGAGTTTAGGAGTCCACGATTGATCTGTGGACACGTTATCCTGCGTAGGCAGAGGTTGTGCGGTCATCTGGGACGGAGTAGCCGTGGGCAGGGGAGCGGACAGTCCGTTCCCCAGTGGTCTTTGGGACTCAATCAGACCTTCTTGTGGGATTCCTGAATAGAAAGCAGACCTGTGGAACGGTCAAGCTGTTGGTGAGCTCCTGGGTAACTTGTTGAATACCTTGATTTCAGATGCAGAGGGACAACTCAGCACGAACGAGCAACGGAGGAGGCGAGCCGAGCGCCGTAAGCAAGCGGGTCTGTGCGTGGTGGGAGCAGGAAGCTGTGCCGTGTGGCTCTAGCTGAGTTTGGTCGTTTCTCTCTTTTCTAGGTGTGAAGCAGAGTGGAAAGCTGGGTATCGGCAGCGCAGCTCCTCTGGCAAGGTGAGCACGGAGCCGTGGTAGGGGCGAGCAGGAGCGTGGGGCCAGGGATTCGTTCAAAGAGCTACAGTTCTTTTGCCTCTTGCCGTCTTAGGCGTCACCAGCGCTGAGGGTTTGTGACCGCGCCAGCGGCAGGACACGCCGACCGGACCGCCCTGGAGCTCAGCAGGAGGTGGGTGTCGCGGACGGACTCGGCGTTTGCCCCGCGGCGCCGTGTGCCGGCGTGGCTTAGCGAGCGTGTGCTTTCTCGTGCTCCTGCAGGCGCTGAAGAGGAACCCGGCGACGCGGGAAGACGGCCGTTGGCGCACGTGGCGTTTTCCTCTGCCGAAGATGGGTTCGTTCCCTCGGCCCTCTGAAAGCTAAGTGGAGGCGCGAGGGCTGGGAAGGGGCCGGGAATGGCAGGGACGGGGGGTTTAGCTCTGCTAAGGGCAAGGGCCGTCCAGGAACCGCGCCCTTGGCGCGGGTCAAGGGCCCGGGGACCTTTACCGTGCGATGCCAGCGTGTGCCGGGCAGGGCAGCTCCAGCCTGCGTCTGCGTTGTGGTGTAGTTCGGGAAGCCTGCCTTGCGCCTGTCAGCCGATCCTGGGGTCTCGTTGCGTTCCAGGGGCACGACAGGCCTCTCGGGTGCCATCCCGGGATCTGGAACGCCGGTGCCGATTGGGCGCCGGTTTTCTGGTGTCGGGAGCCGAAAGCGTTGTGGTTCTTGCCTTTCGGCCACTTCTGTTCAGGGGTGTTTGCGGCGTTGTACTTGGCTGTGCCGGCAGCCGTGCTCTCTACCCATCCAGTCTAAGGGACTGGCACTTCTTCCCAGCATCTTGAAGGTTTTAGGTCTTGTAGCAGCTTCTCGTATTTGTGCCGTCTCTGTGTGTTTGCGCCAGTGCCGCCGTCTCTGCGTGTTTGCGCCAGTGCCGCCGTCTCATAAGAGGCCGTGACGTTCGGCTCTCATTTTTCTGGGGTTGCAGTAGAGGCTCCTCGCCTCACCCCTGCCTCCCCGCAGGTTATTTTTATCGTTGCCGTCTCTGGTTCGGAGTCATTTTTGTTGCGGAGCATTTTTGGTGTTATTGCTGTCGGGTCGTCTATAATGTTGTGTGGAGCATCTGTCTAAGCACGTGCGCGTTTGGCTCGGAGCTGCTCTGCCCGGAGGTGTAGAGTCAGGAGCGGGCGGACTGAGTTTAGGAGTCCACGATTGATCTGTGGACACGTTATCCTGCGTAGGCAGAGGTTGTGCGGTCATCTGGGACGGAGTAGCCGTGGGCAGGGGAGCGGACAGTCCGTTCCCCAGTGGTCTTTGGGACTCAATTAGACCTTCTTGTGGGATTCCTGAATAGAAAGCAGACCTGTGGAACGGTCAAGCTGTTGATGAGCTCCTGGGTAACTTGTTGAATACCTTGGTTTCAGATGCAGAGGGACAACTCGGCACGAACGAGCGACGGAGGAGGCGAGCCGAGCGCCGTAAGCAAGCGGGTCTGTGCGTGGTGGGAGCAGGAAGCTGTGCCGTGTGGCTCTAGCTGAGTTTGGTCGTTTCTCTCTTTTCTAGGTGTGAAGCAAAGTGGAAAGCTGGGTATCGGCAGCGCAGCTCCTCTGGCAAGGTGAGCACGGAGCCGTGGTAGGGCCGAGCAGGAGCGTGGGGCCAGGGATTCGTTCAAAGAGCTACAGTTCTTTGTTTCTCGCCGTCTGAGGCGTCACCAGTGATGAGGGTTTGTGACCGCGCCCGCGGCACGGAACGCCTTGGAACTAAGCGGGAGGCGGGTGTCGCGGAAGGGGTCGGAGTCTACCCCACGGCACCGTGTGCCGGCAAGGCTTAGCGAGCGTGTGCTTTCTCGTGTTCCTGTAGATGTTGAAGAGGAACCCGGCGACGCAGGAAGATCCCCGTTAGCGCACGTGGCGTTTTCTTCCGTCGAAGATGGGTTCGGTCCCTCGGCCCTCTGAAAGCTAAGTGGAGGCACGGGGGCTGGGAAGGGGCCGGGAGTCGCAGGGACGGGGGGTTTAGCTCCGCTAAGGGCAAGGGCCGTCCAGTAAGCAGGTGGGGCGGTGCGTGGTGTCAAAGGGAAGATGTGCCTCGTGCCTTTATACTGTGCGCTCGCTCAGCTCAGCGAGCGTGTGTTTTCTTTTGTTGCTGTAGATGCTGAGGAGGAACCCGGTGATGCTGGAATATCCCTGTCAGCGCACGTGGCGTTTTCTTCTGTTGAAGACGGATTCAGTTTCTTGGCCCTCTGAAAGCTAAGTGGAGGCTGGGGGCCTGGGAAGGGGCTGAAAACTGCAGGGAGGGGGGTTAAGTTCCGTTCGGGGCAAGGGTTATCCGGGAACAGTCTCCCTTGGGCAGGTGAAGGGTCCAGGGAATTTCACAGCGCGATGCCAGCGTGCGCCGGGCAGGGCAGCTCCAGCCAACGTCTGCGTCGCTGTGTAGTTCGGGAAGCCTGCCTTGCGCCTGTGTGACGATCCTGGGGTCTCATCGCGTTTGAGGGACACAAAAGTTTACTCGGGTGCCATTCCGGGATCTGCAACGCCGGTGCCGATTGGCGTAGCGCCAATTGGGTGCCGGTTCTGTCGTATCAGCATTTGAAAGCGTGGCAGGTCCTTGCGTTTTGGATGTTTCTGGTCAGTTGTGTGTTATGGCGTCATTGAGGGCTGCGTTGGCAGCTCTGCTCTCTACCCATCCAGTCTTGGGGACTGGCACTTCTTCCCAGCATCTCTGTGTGTGTGCGCCAGTGCCGCCGTCTCTGTGTGTGTGCGCCAGTGCCGCCGTCTCTGTGTGTGTGCGCCAGTGCCGCCGTCTCTGTGTGTGTGCGCCAGTGCCGCCGTCTCTGTGTGTGTGCGCCAGTGCCGCCGTCTCTGTGTGTGTGCGCCAGTGCCGCCGTCTCTGTGTGTGTGCGCCAGTGCCGCCGTCTCTGTGTGTGTGCGCCAGTGCCGCCGTCTCTGTGTGTGTGCGCCAGTGCCGCCGTCTCTGTGTGTGTGCGCCAGTGCCGCCGTCTCTGTGTGTGTGCGCCAGTGCCGCCGTCTCTGTGTGTGTGCGCCAGTGCCGCCGTCTCATAAGAGGCCGTGACGTTCGGCTCCTTTTTTTTCTGGGGTTGCAGTAGAGGCTCCTCGCCTCACTGGCTTAGCGAGCGCGTGCTTTCTCGTGCTCCTGCAGGCGCTGAAGAGGAACCCGGCGACGCGGGAAGACGGTCGTTGGCGCACGTGGCGTTTTCCTCTGCCGAAGATGGGTTCGGTCCCTCGGCCGCTTCTGTTCAGGGGTGTTTGCGGCGTTGTCCTGGGCTGTGCCGGCAGCCGTGCTCTCTACCCATCCAGTCTCAGGGACTGGCACTTCTTCCCAGCATCTTGAAGTTTTTAGCGTTTGCCGCAGCTTTTTGCGCTGGTGTTGCTCTCTCTGTTTGTTGTGGCGGTGCCATTTCATAAGGGTCCGTGGAGTTCTGTTCCTTTTTATTCTGGTGTTGCAGCAGAGGCTCCTTGCCTTCCCACTGCCTCCCTGCAGGTTGTTTTGATCGATGCCATGTCTCTTCTTGGAATCGTTCTTGTTGTTGAACATTTTTGGTGCTGTTTCAGTCATGTGGTCTATCACGTTCTGTGGAGTCTTGTTGTGCACATGTGCATGTTGGGTGGGAGCTGTTGTGCCCAGAGTTGTAGAGTCGGGGTGGGTGGACTGAGCTCTAGGTGTCCACCGTTCACTTGTTGACATATTAAATTGCGTAGGCAAAGTTCATACGATCATCTGGCACGGAGTTGCGATGGGTAGGAGGGAGGACTTTCCCTGTACTGGTGTTTTACAGTTCATACTCAAGACTGTTGTTAACTAATGTTTTCTGTAGTGTGATGTTTTTTCAGAGTATTCTAACTTTTCTTTTTTTTTTTTTTTAGGTGACCACATTGTTAATATGACTGTAAATAGTATCTACAGCTGCACAAATCAACTACCTGTCTGAGGTCAGTACAAAGGATCCTCTGAGAATCAAGAAGACCCCAGAGTCAGCTGTTGCTATTGGACTGTATTGTCACTTTTCCATGTGAGAGATGGGACCTGACACACCAATGTGATGTTTACCGAGTTCACTTTATTGTCGGACTTTATACAAAGCTGCCCTCTCCACGTGCCTTGCAACAATGTGATTGGTTGTATCACATGCTATACAATAACGTGATAGGCTGCATGCACTGTCCACGCGCTCTGCACATGTGTGTCTGGCGCTTGCTCATTCACTGTTACCTTCTTATGGGGCTCCTTTTGTTTCTCTTGTCTCTGGCTTCACCTCTCAGCCAGGCTGGCGACAACCCCATCCCCCCGGGGCGGGGGGGGGACTCTGCCTCGCTATCTCCCCCTCGTTAATATTTTATTAAATAAAAAATACCCTGTATTTCACACTGTCTTCAAAGCATGATACAGATTAAGAACATTAAGGCTAATATAATTACAATTAACAAGAACAGTTCCATTTTCAATATTCCTTTTAACCAGCAGGGTATCCAACTCAGAAAACCCAACATCTTCTGTTATTTTAATGTTCAGCAAATCTTCTATCTTATGAAGAGTTTGGTTGTATGTGTTGTTTGAAATTAAAATATAGCTGTGACCATGGCCCATAACACGAAATTAATCGCTGCTCTGTTTTACAAAGTGGTGTGACAATCTTGAAGCACTGCCCCCCATGCTTAGCAGAACTAAGACCTTGTTATGCCTTAAACATCTGGTTTTTGTTACGTGGGGAGGAAGAGAGAGATGACACCTCATCTTATCTTTCCCAAAGTTTTATGGCTATGAAGGCAGATGCCTTGGAAGATAAGGACAATTGACAGTGTTGCCGTGAAAGGTTTCACGGCCTAATTGGGATGATAGAGATGAACCATCTGTCGAACAGCCAACTACCAGAAGAGACCACGAACCAACAGCTACCCCTGACGGGCGAGACATCTCGCTTCTGCTCAGTACCATGAACTTCTCCTAGTTTGAAGACCCCAGAGCCGTTCCAGAAGAGTCTTCCTAATTAGCAGGAAGAGCGAGAAGAGGGAGGAGATGAACCGCCTTATACTATCTTGCATGTAAATGAACTGGCTTATTAAACAACCTCACGTACGATACAGGTCACCAGCATGTAAATCTTCAACGCGTCCCCTACTCCACAGGTCGTCACAGGACCGACGTGCCTGAGGAGTGGTGATATCTTACTCTTTGTCTCTCTCTCTCTCTGCCTTTCTTTTTCTGATATCTTAGTTTTCCTCTTCTCTCTCTCTCTCTCTTCCTTTTCCTTACAATGGTATTTATATGTTTAAGTTCTGCTGCTAAAGTCTTGTTAAGTTTTGCATTACAGTTACTAATTGTTGCCAATCCACTGCTTTTAGAAGGGTTTTTGCTGACAATGTATTGATAAGTTTTGTGCTATTGTAACATACTTTTGCCAAGTCACTGATTGCTGTAATTTGTATACCACCACGCGCTTCTAGTAAATTCATAATTGGACCCCCGCAGCCATCGTCTGTCATTCATTTCACATTGCTGTGCAACACCTTTGAGGTTAAGGGTTGTCATAATTGTAACAGGCTTCTTATTTGTTCGCTAGGGAAGGTCTCACCCGCTTCATTGAGATCCACAAATGTTTATGGTTACCTGTAGAAACACAAGCATATCCCCTTCCCCAGGTTATTAATCATGTAGGACCTTCCCATTGTTGCGTTGTCAGATTAAACACACTATAACCTTAAATACATTCTTGGGCAAGTCTCTGACATTTTTTATATGGTGCATAAGAACAGGTTCCATTTTAGTCTCACTTTTAGGATAAAGCCAGTTCAGCACATGCAGTCCCTTTATCAAAACCTCTTCTGGACTGAGACCAATTCCCCCTTGTTTTTTCAAAACACATGAAAGACTTTTCAGGGTGCCCTGTGCACGCTCGATAATTGCCCGGACAATAGAACTATAAGGGACACCAAACGGGTGTTGTACATTCCACCGGACGAGGAAGGTTGCAAGTGTGTCAGAACGATATGGGAGACCATTATCTGTTTTGATCTGTGTAGGAACACCCGTGACAGCAAAAGCTCGTAATAAATAACGCTTTACCGCTTTTGCATTTGCTGAGGACTCCCGCAGCAGTCCTGAACAGGTATCTACGATCGCACTAATGTACTTTTGTCGGCCAAACGGTGCAAATGCAGTAATATCAGTTTGCCATAACTGGCCTGGCTGCGAGCCCCGAGGATTCACTCCTTTTTGTCGCAAAGGCATTATGCGGGCACAATCGGGACAAGCTGTAACAACAGATGGAGCTTGTTCCTCGGTCAGCGCAAACCGCTTTTGGAGCGATGCTGAGGATAGACGGAAGTACTCGTGAGCCTGTCTGGCTTGTTCAAAAGGAGATACTTCTGTCACTGCTCTAATTTGTCTGTAACGTTGTTTCCCTCAACTAGACCACCTGGTAGGTTAGAGTGGCTTTTTATATGCATTATAAACACTGGCAGTGTCCTATAATCTAACACATTCCACAAATCTAACAATGCTTCAAAAAAGAAGGCATTGGAAACTCGCCGCAAAAGCGCTCTACGTAGTCTTTGTATAACTCCCACAACATAAAGAGAATCTGCTACCGGATTAATTGAGCAGTTATGCCATTTTTGTAACGCTGCTAAGCGTATCGAGGGCAGTTTCTTTTAACATGTCCCGTCTGTACGCAAGTAAAACACGCTAGGCCGTCACAAGAAGGGCTTCGGCCTTTCATCGCCGGCTAAAAACGCTGCAGCCGAAGCCTCAGCGTTGGCTCGAGCGTGTATTTTTGCCTTTTCTACCTCCCGTTGCATAATCGGTACCCGTGTACAAGCTTCCACCATCTCCGCCCGAGAAGCTGTTTTTCCCAAGCCGGCTAATATCTGTCGGTATTGAGTGCATTTGTCATGGCCAAATCTTTCCCCACCGCAGCTTTTGCCTCTGGAGTCAGGTTAGGAGAAGCATCTATAGCTTCTTTTAAACGGTCCACAAACTTATATACGGCTCCCCAGGATCCTGCTTTATTGTAGAATAGGGTGGTACAGGGTTACCTATATTTGGTAATTCCTTCACTGCCATCACAGCAAGCCCTCGCCGCAAAACCCTCGGAGGAAGCGCCACCCCAGCGGCACCATCCGCATATCGCCACGATCCGGTGATCGGTCCATGCTAGCTAATTGCAACGGATCATCAGCTGGTAAAGGAACATTTTCTAATACTGCCAATTCCACCTTCCCCTGCCACTTGTCCAAGAACAGCAAATACCCCACTGGGGGAAGCAATAACTCTATCAATGGCTTAATATCTGTTGGAGTTTGTATTCACCCCTTGAAAAATGAATCCATTAGCTGCATCACATGCCTGTTATCCATACCATATCGCATAACCGCAGTTTGCGATCGCTTAACCGTTTTCCAATCAAAGGGTGACCACTGCCTTTGTCCTCTGTTATTTACGTGTGCTGGCATCGATGTAATACCGCCAGGTAACATAATCCCTTCAACGGTCGCATCCCCGACTACCCATTGTGAGCGTTGCCCTGCATTACGAGAGTCATCTCGAGGAGTATCTCTACCCTGATGCATAGGGGCAGCACCCAAATTATCATTACTATCACTCCTACACAATTCCCTTGTCTTTCCCTGCAGATCAGTAAGTCGTCGCATATTTGTAAATAGATCTGCTGACCCAGTCTCCAGCCCTTTTCCATATCGCGCTCTCAAATATTCATCCGCTTCTCTTACAGAAGCACAGACCACATCCCATCCTCTGCACATTGTCTAGCCCATTTATGTATTTGCTCCTTTTTAATACGGAGCTCCTCAGGAGCGAGGTGCAATTCCGCCCCTCCCGTTCCCTTTTTCCCCGTTTTTCACATTCCCTGCCAATCGCCTCTAACCCATCCCTAATTGCGTATGATGCCTTTTTACATGCTATCAACCACGAAGTTTTGCCATTACTGCCATCTAATGGTTTTCTAGCTTTTAAAACTTCCTGCATCTGCTCTCCTGCCATCTCAGTCAGTCACTCAGGCTCCGCACACGGCTCTCCTCCCGGAAGTCAGGGCGAATCTGCGGCGCTCCGTCCCGGCGCTCCATCGGGTCCTCCGGCAAAGGCCCGTCAGCTGGATTAACTCGTCCTGGCTCGTCGAAACTTGCCGGTTGCTGCCGTTCATCTTCGTAGGCAGGCGACGGCTCAAAGGGTGCAGCGGGTCTAATTTGCTCTCTGCTCCAGAACTCCAAATGTGATACGGGACATACCAGGGGTATCGATTTTTCGGAGTTCTCGGAGCAGGGGCAGCTCGCGGCAGGCGGCTCCGAGGGGACGGCACACGCTTCCGTCCCGAGACATCCTCCGTCGGCCGCCTGACCCCCCGCCGCCAGGGTCCGGCGAGGTCGCGGGCCTCGCGGCTCCCCCTCGTGACCGCTTCCCACAGTTCGGTCCCTATCTCCTCCCACGTACCGGGAGAAAAAATCCGTCCGTCGATCGGACACTCCCCTTCCGCCGGGCCAATAGTAAAAGACGCCCCACCGCTTCTTTTTCCAAAAATCTTCCTGTTCGTGCAGCCAGCCGCAGAGTACTTTTCACTCTTACTTTCTCTTCCACAGATGCCGCGTTTCCCACGCCGCCCGATTCCCTGTAGATCTTTTCTTTTCTTTTGTCACTAGGTCACAGTTGTGAAGAATTTGAGAGAATGCGTCATATTAAGTTATCCGATCCTTCAGAATCTATGTATAGTACTTCAGACAAACTGAAACAGTATGTTAATAAGATGGTCCTAGTAGAATTAGGGTTTGACAAATGGTTTAAAAGCTTGGAAATAGGTGGGTAGCTGTTTGATCTTATTAATTACAATTACATATAATGCAGTTATGCTGCAGCATACAACATGTGATTAATGACATAAGTACGGCTTATTTCAAAGATGAATCAGCGCGTTGTAAACAAGGCCCGGCCGGTTCAAAGACAAAATGGGGGCATCGTGAGAGATTCGAGGGATTTTCTTGAAGTCAATGTGTGGATGGGTTTCTATTAGATGGAGATTTGTTACTGAACTAGCCAGGCCCCCAGGAATTTCAAGGCCATCTCAGAAAGCCGAAAACACGACGTAAATCAACAGACCTATCAACAGCGAGACTCGGGCGCGTGGACAGCTGTCGAACATAGACAATATCCAATCAGCTAACGCACGCTCGGAGCGTGGACGCGTGATCAAGACATAACCGCATATATCAGGAGGCTTATTTCTGTAATAAATGGCTTTGTGTGAATTCATATGGGTTTGTGTGGAGTCCGTGATTTTTCGCCCTCGCAGGGGGCTCACCCCTTGCCCCCCAGTCCATTAAAGTAATGGATTTTACTGCTGTCGCTGCTCTCTGGGGGACAGGGCTGGGGTGCTGTCTGGGGACACAGCCCCATCCCTGGTGTTGAAAGCGAGGGCTCGGGGGGGCTGGGGGCAGAGTCTATAGGGGCTAGGGGACCCCCAAAGGATGTCACGGGGACCCTGGTTTTCGGGAGCCAAGGATACAGTGGGGGACCCCTCTGACCTTTTGGCCTTTAGTGACCTTTTGACCTGTGGTGACCTTTTGACCTCAGATGACCTTTTGGCCTCGAGTGACCCTTTGACGTCAGGTGACCTTTTGACCTCTGGTGAACTTTGACATTTGTGGTCCTTTGATCCCATGACCTTCCACCTCAGACCCTGGACCTTTGACACTAGACCTTTGACCACTGCATTTTGAGTCTGATCCCCTGACCATCTACATGTGCCCTTTCAGCTATGACCCTTGACATATGACTCTTGACCTCAGACCCTTCAGTGCTGACCTCAGACATTTGACACTTACCTCCGACCCCTTTTATAGGGAATTTCAATACACAATTTTATTAGTAATATAATTATTTCTATCTATTCCCTAGGAAATCTAGGTTGAAATCTGTATTTAGTCACATTGCAAGTGCAATAGCAGTAATAAAGTGCAGGTGCTGTCATTTCTAGTGAGATTCCAGGTGATTTGATAAGGGTCATGGGTGGGGTCTGGGGTGACTGATCCCTCCCCTTTCCTAGGGGGTTGTGGGAAGGGGTGGGCGGGGCTCAGGGTATTTGAGCCCCAGTCCCCAGGTAGGGAGCTCATTCCGCTCCAGGACCCCTTCGGTGCCGGTTCTCTGTCGCTCCTTCGGCAGTCGGCAGCTTTTGAGCCGTTTAAGCTACGTGGGCAGCCGTCTCAGGAGAAGCGGAGGAGTCCCTTTGAGGTGAGAGCTTCGGGCGCAGGAAGGGTTCAGTAGCAGCTGTAGTAGAAAGTTTGTTTGTCATTATGTTTCATTTGTTGATTCAGTTCCAGGTGTTTTGCATTTTCCAATAATTCCTGACTAGGATGAAGATGGAGTGTTGTTTTTCGGTTTGTATTGCTGTATTAATAGCTGTTAATATAATCTCTTCTCCTAGAAGAGTGTCTTGTCTCCAGAACCTTTGCAGCGGTCCCCGGTAGGTCATTCAAACGTACCTCCTGGAACTCAGCCAAGGTGAGCAATGACTTGTAGGCTAGTACCGATAAATGTTATTTGGGTGCCTAATCGTACGCATGTCCTTGCTTTCCTTATTGTAGGTGATGATGGAGGAAGTGACAGCTGCAGGAAGATCACAGCCCACGTCGTGTTTTCCTCTGTTGAAGATGGATTCGGTCCCTCGCCCCTCTAAAAGTTAAGTGGAGGCACGAGGGCTGGGAAGGGGCTGGGAACTGCAGGGAGGGTTTAAAGTTCTGAGACAGAGAAGGGCAGTCCAGGAGCAGTCCCCTTTGGACAGAGAAATGGGGTCAGGGAACTTTATAGTGCCACGCCAGCGTGTGCCGGGCAGGGCAGCTCCAGCCCGCGTCTGTTGTGGTGTAGTTCGGGAAGCCCGCTTCGTGCCTGTCAGACGATCTCGGGGTATCGTTGTGCTCCAGGGGCACGAAAGTAATTTCAAGCGCCATCCCGGGGTCCGGAAAGCCGGTGCCGATCGACGTAGCGCCAATCGGCTGCTGGTTTTCTTGAATCAGCAGTCAAAAGGGTACACGGTTCTCGCATCTTGAACGCTTTTGGTCAGTTGTGTTTTATGGTGTAGTTCTGGGCTGCAACAGCAGCTCTAATATCTAGCCACCCAGTCTAAGGGACTGGCACTTCTTCCCAGCATCTTGAAGGTTCTAAGTCTCGTAGCAGCTTCTCGTATTTGCGCCCTCTCTGTGTGTTTGCGCCAGTGCCGCCGTCTCATAAGGGGCCGTGACGTTGGGCTCTCATTTTTCTGGGGTTGCAGTAGAGGCTCTTCGCCTCACCACTGCCTCCCCGCAGGTTATTTTTATCGTTGCCTTCTCTGGTTCGGAGTCATTTTTGTTGTGGAGCATTTTTGGTGTTATTGCTGTCGGGTCGTCTATAATGTTGTGTGGAGCATCTGTCTAAGCACGTGCGCGTTTGGCTCGGAGCTGCTCTGCCCGGAGGTGTAGAGTCAGGAGCGGGCGGACTGAGTTTAGGAGTCCACGATTGATCTGTGGACATGTTATCCTGCGTAGGCAGAGGTTGTGCGGTCATCTGGGACGGAGTAGCCGTGGGCAGGGGAGCGGACAGTCTATTTCCCAGTGGTTTTTGGGACTCAATTAGACCTTCTTGTGGGATTCCTGAATAGAAAGCAGACCTGTGGAACGGTCAAGCTGTTGATGAGCTCCTGGGTAACTTGTTGAATACCTTGATTTCAGATGCAGAGGGACAACTCGGCACGAACAAGCGACGGAGGAGGCGAGCCGAGTGCCGTAAGCAAGCGGGTCTGTGCGTGGTGGGAGCAGGAAGCTGTGCCGTGTGGCTCTAGCTAAGTTTGGTCGTTTCTCTCTTTTCTAGGAGTGAAGCAAAGTGGAAAGCTGGGTATCGGCAGCGCAGCTCCTCTGGCAAGGTGAGCACGGAGCCGTGGTAGGGGCGAGCAGGAGCGTGGGGCCAGGGATTCGTTCAAAGAGCTACAGTTCTTTTGCTTCTCGCCGTCTTAGGCGTCACCAGCGCTGAGGGTTTGTGACCGCGCCCGCGGCACGGAACGCCGTGGAACTAAGCGGGAGGCGGGTGTCGCGGAAGGGGTCGGAGTCTACCCCACGGCACCGTGTGCCGGCAAGGCTTAGCGAGCGTGTGCTTTCTCGTGTTCCTGTAGATGTTGAAGAGGAACCCGGCGACGCAGGAAGATCCCCGTTAGCGCGTGTGGCGTTTTCTTCTGTCGAAGATGGGTTCGGTCCCTCGGCCCTCTGAAAGCTAAGTGGAGGCACGGGGGCTGGGGAGGGGCCGGGAATCGCAGGGACGGGGGGTTTAGCTCCGCTAAGGGCAAGGGCCGTCCAGTAAGCAGGTGGGGCGGTGCGTGGTGTCAAAGGGAAGATGTGCCTCGTGCCTTTATACTGTGCGCTCGCTCAGCTTAGCGAGCGTGTGTTTTCTTGTGTTGCTGTAGATGCTGAGGAGGAACCCGGTGATGCTGGAATATCCCTGTCAGCGCACGTGGCGTTTTCTTCTGTTGAAGACGGATTCAGTTTCTTGGCCCTCTGAAAGCTAAGTGGAGGCCGGGGGCCTGGGAAGGGGCTGAAAACTGCGGGGAGGGGGGTAGAGTTCAGTTCGGGGCAAGGGTTATCCGGGAACAGTCTCCCTTGGGCAGGTGAAGGGTCCGGGGAATTTCACAGCGCGATGCCAGCGTGCGCCGGGCAGGGCAGCTCCAGCCAACGTCTGCGTCGCTGTGTAGTTCGGGAAGCCTGCCTTGCGCCTGTGTGACGATCCTGGGGTCTCATCGCGTTCGAGGGACACAAAAGTTTACTCGGGTGCCATTCCGGGATCTGTAACGCCGGTGCCGGTTGGCGTAGCGCCAATTGGGTGCCGGTTCTGTCGTATCAGCAGTTGAAAGCGTGGCAGGTCCTTGTGTTTTGGATGTTTCTGGTCAGTTGTGTGTTATGGTGTCGTTGAGGGCTGCGTTGGCAGCTCTGCTTTCTACCCATCCAGTCTTGGGGACTGGCACTTCTTCCCAGCGTCTCTGTGTGTTTTGCGCCAGTGCCGCCGTCTCTGTGTGTTTTGCGCCAGTGCCGCCGTCTCTGTGTGTTTTGCGCCAGTGCCGCCGTCTCTGTGTGTTTTGCGCCAGTGCCGCCGTCTCTGTGTGTTTTGCGCCAGTGCCGCCGTCTCTGTGTGTTTTGCGCCAGTGCCGCCGTCTCTGTGTGTTTTGCGCCAGTGCCGCCGTCTCTGTGTGTTTTGCGCCAGTGCCGCCGTCTCTGTGTGTTTTGCGCCAGTGCCGCCGTCTCTGTGTGTTTTGCGCCAGTGCCGCCGTCTCTGTGTGTTTTGCGCCAGTGCCGCCGTCTCTGTGTGTTTTGCGCCAGTGCCGCCGTCTCTGTGTGTTTTGCGCCAGTGCCGCCGTCTCTGTGTGTTTTGCGCCAGTGCCGCCGTCTCTGTGTGTTTTGCGCCAGTGCCGCCGTCTCTGTGTGTTTTGCGCCAGTGCCGCCGTCTCTGTGTGTTTTGCGCCAGTGCCGCCGTCTCTGTGTGTTTTGCGCCAGTGCCGCCGTCTCATAAGGGGCCGTGACGTTCGGCTCTCATTTTTCTGGGGTTGCAGTAGAGGCTCCTCGCCTCACCACTGCCTCCCCGCAGGTTATTTTTATCGTTGCCTTCTCTGGTTCAGAGTCATTTTTGTTGTGGAGCATTTTTGGTGTTATTGCTGTCGGGTCGTCTATAATGTTGTGTGGAGCATCTGTCTAAGCACGTGCGCATTTGGCTCGGAGCTGCTCTGCCCGGAGGTGTAGAGTCAGGAGCGGGCGGACTGAGTTTAGGAGTCCACGATTGATCTGTGGACATGTTATCCTGCGTAGGCAGAGGTTGTGCGGTCATCTGGTACGGAGTAGCCGTGGGCAGGGGGGCAGACAGTCCGTTCCCCAGTGGTCTTTGGGACTCAATTAGACCTTCTTGTGGGATTCCTGAATAGAAAGCAGACCTGTGGAACGGTCAAGCTGTTGATGAGCTCCTGGGTAACTTGTTGAATACCTTGATTTCAGATGCAGAGGGACAGCTCAGCACGAACGAGCGACGGAGGAGGCGAGCCGAGCGCCGTAAGCAAGCGGGTTGGTGCGTGGTGGGAGCAGGAAGCTGTGCCGTGTGGCTCTAGCTGAGTTTGGTCGTTTCTCTCTTTTCTAGGAGCAAAGCAGAGTGGAACGCTGGGTATCGGCAGCACAGCTCCTCTGGCAAGGTGAGCACGGAGCCGTGGTAGGGGCGAGCAGGAGCGTGGGGCCAGGGATTCGTTCAAAGAGCTACAGTTCTTTTGCTTCTCTCCGTCTGAGGCGTCACCAGCGCTGAGGGTTTGTGACCGCGCCCGCGGCACGGAACGCCGTGGAACTAAGCGGGAGGCGGGTGTCGCTGAAGGGGTCGGAGTATACCCCCTGGCACTGTGTGCCGGCAAGGCTTAGCGAGCGTGTGCTTTCTCGTGTTCCTGTAGATGTTGAAGAGGAACCCGGCGACGCAGGAAGATCCCCGTTAGCGCGTGTGGCGTTTTCTTCCGTCGAAGATGGGTTTGGTCCCTCGGCCCTCTGAAAGCTAAGTGGAGGCACGGGGGCTGGGGAGGGGCCGGGAATCGCAGGGACGGGGGGTTTAGCTCCGCTAAGGGCAAGGGCCGTCCAGTAAGCAGGTGGGGCGGTGCGTGGTGTCAAAGGGAAGATGTGCCTCGTGCCTTTATACTGTGCGCTCGCTCAGCTTAGCGAGCGTGTGTTTTCTTGTGTTGCTGTAGATGCTGAGGAGGAACCCGGTGATGCTGGAATATCCCTGTCAGCGCACGTGGCGTTTTCTTCTGTTGAAGACGGATTCAGTTTCTTGGCCCTCTGAAAGCTAAGTGGAGGCTGGGGTCCTGGGAAGGGGCTGAAAACTGCGGGGAGGGGGGTAGAGTTCAGTTCGGGGCAAGGGTTATCCGGGAACAGTCTCCCTTGGGCAGGTGAAGGGTCCAGGGAATTTCACAGCGCGATGCCAGCGTGCGCCGGGCAGGGCAGCTCCAGCCAACGTCTGCGTCGCTGTGTAGTTCGGGAAGCCTGCCTTGCGCCTGTGTGACGATCCTGGGGTCTCATCGCGTTCGAGGGACACAAAAGTTTACTCGGGTGCCATTCCGGGATCTGTAACGCCGGTGCCGGTTGGCGTAGCGCCAATTGGGTGCCGGTTCTGTCGTATCAGCAGTTGAAAGCGTGGCAGGTCCTTGCGTTTTGGATGTTTCTGGTCAGTTGTGTGTTATGGCGTCGTTGAGGGCTGCGTTGGCAGCTCTGCTCTCTACCCATCCAGTCTTGGGGACTGGCACTTCTTCCCAGCGCCTCTGTGTGTGTTTGCGCCAGTGCCGCCGCCTCTGTGTGTGTTTGCGCCAGTGCCGCCGCCTCTGTGTGTGTTTGCGCCAGTGCCGCCGCCTCTGTGTGTGTTTGCGCCAGTGCCGCCGCCTCTGTGTGTGTTTGCGCCAGTGCCGCCGCCTCTGTGTGTGTTTGCGCCAGTGCCGCCGCCTCTGTGTGTGTTTGCGCCCGTGCCGCCGCCTCTGTGTGTGTTTGCGCCCGTGCCGCCGCCTCTGTGTGTGTTTGCGCCCGTGCCGCCGCCTCTGTGTGTGTTTGCGCCCGTGCCGCCGCCTCTGTGTGTGTTTGCGCCCCTGCCGCCGCCTCTGTGTGTGTTTGCGCCCCTGCCGCCGCCTCTGTGTGTGTTTGCGCCCCTGCCGCCGCCTCTGTGTGTGTTTGCGCCCCTGCCGCCGCCTCTGTGTGTGTTTGCGCCCCTGCCGCCGCCTCTGTGTGTGTTTGCGCCCCTGCCGCCGCCTCTGTGTGTGTTTGCGCCCCTGCCGCCGCCTCTGTGTGTGTTTGCGCCCCTGCCGCCGCCTCTGTGTGTGTTTGCGCCCCTGCCGCCGCCTCTGTGTGTGTTTGCGCCCCTGCCGCCGCCTCTGTGTGTGTTTGCGCCCCTGCCGCCGTCTCTGTGTGTGTTTGCGCCAGTGCCTCCATCTGGTAAGGGGCCCTAACTTTTGGCTCCTTTGTTTTCTGGGGTTGTAGTGGAGGCTCATTGTACACCACTGCCTCCCTGCAGGTTCTTTTGATCGATGCGTGTCTGGTTTGGAGTCGTTGTCATCGTCGGGTGTTATTGGTGGCGTTGCCATCGTGTTGTCTATAATGTTCTGTGGAGAGTCTGTCTGAGCGGGTGCGCATTTGGCTCGGAGCCGCTCTGCCCGGACGCGTGCAATCGGGGGCGGGTGGACCGAGGTCTAGGAGTTCACGGTTAATATGCTGACGTGTTCAGTTCCGTAGGCAAAGGTCGTGCAGTAACGTGGGATGGAGTAGCTGTGGGCAGGGGAGTCAAGAGTCCTTTTAGTGGTGCTTTGCTGTTGTTACTAAGGACATTGTTGACTAGCGTTTTCTGTGGTGTGCTGGTTTTCCAGAGATGAAGTGTGTTTTAATTAATTTTTTTTTTCTTTGCAGGTGATCACGTTGTCAATACGAGTCAGTTACTTGTAAAAAGGCATTTTGTTAGGCTATGTAACACTCAGTTATAGCCTTTTTTTGATGGTAACAAAAGCAGCTACAGACTCTGATCAACACTTGTGAGATAAGGCCTGCTTTACACTTTTGTGAAGAACTAGGTTTATTTCAGTGAAAATGCCACATTTGAGGCTGGCAGGAAGCTCCTACGAATAGTAAACAAAATCTACGGCTGCGAGGAGCCAAGTCCGGTCTGAGATCAGCGCAGAGGATCTACCGAGAAGCAAGAAGACCAGACTTGGCTATTGCTACTGGACTGAATCACAATGTAGAGGGGTGGGTGAATAGTTTGTAAGGGTATAAATACCCAGGGATTTCTATGCTTGGCCGGGACTTTAGCAGCAGCAGCAGCAGCTCCGGTCAGCCTTCCCGCCGTACCGTTCTGTTCGGTTATTTATTTTCACGGTTTTTGCCTCATCAACCCACCCGTCCCCACGTCCACGGAAGGGAGGTAGGGATGTCGAGGTGTAGAGTGATGCGATTCTGAAAATCAGGCTGAGTGATATAAGGAATGAGTTGTAAACACACAATCCTTTGGCCTTATGAAAATATAATATTTTAGGTGTTTTCCCTATCCTCCGTGAGCCTGGGAGCCAAACCGTAGATCCAGCGCGGTGCTACGTTCAGATCCAGCCGCAGCCAGTCTTCCGTCCGGGGAGGAGTTTAGAAAGCGAGGGGGTCCGTTCTGAACCTCACGACTCAACGGAAAGGCCTCCCTCTAGCCTTTGGCATCTACAGTCCACGTAGAAATTACTCTGAATCAAGTTCCAGCCGATTTTGATCGTCATATTTTGTCCACTTAGCAAGCGATAGCGTCCATCGCCATCGCATCGCACGACGTCACAGCGCGAGCGATCCGACACCGCTCTGAGTCGGTTACCAGAGACGAAGCGACGTCGGCGGGCGTAGTCGGCGCTTAGTCGGCGCTTAGCGACGGAGACGCGGGGCGAGTTTGAGTTCCGGATCGTCAGAGGAACCGACTTGCGGTAACTGCCACGATTGGGAAGCCACGGAGGAACAGGTCACCGTGGTCAAGAACTGTACAAAGGACGGCAAGGGAATTAAGTCCAAACTGTTTTCCCGTTCCGACAATTAGCTTGAGACACGTACTTAAAAGGGTCGGTGCGGTGGATGACGCGCAGCACGTTCGGGTAGCGTGAAACCTCGAGCAAACGTGGCTCGGGGTTTTAGTTATTTGTCCTCGGAGGTTCAAATTTTTTTCCCTTTTGAGGTAAATTCCGAAGGTAAAGAATAAGAGAGTCCTATCTGGGGGGTTTTATCCCCCCCGCCCCGTCCGGGTTTTTTTTCTCCCGTTCCCGGCGGCTCCGAGAGGCGACGTTCGTCGCCAACGTGCGGACCGAGGTCCGGCCGGGAGCAGGGTTTCGCCGGGCGGGGCGAGTTTAGAGGACGCCGGGAACGGCGTTTCCGAGGGGCGACGCGGAGACGGGGCGAAGGCACGGGGCGAGAAGGGCAGAGAATGGGTGCGGTGTGACGGTGCGGTGGTGTCGGTAGGTGAATGGGTGGTGCGTTAGAGTCGTGTGATGTGGTAATATTGTGTTTTGGGGTTGTAGTTACTTGTTATTGCAGGTTAATGGTTTTTGCATTTCAGGTGAATGTCTAATTTACAATAGAATAAAAAAACCCCAGCCGGGGGATTTTTTTTTCCGTTCCCCCGGCTGGGTTTTTTTTTCCCCGGTCCCGGCCGTTCAGCGAGGCGACGTTCATCGCCAAGGTTCGGACACGGGCGCCCATCGGGCCGGGGTTTTGGCAGGCAGGGTCACATTTTAGGCTTCCGGGAACGGCGTTCCCGAGGGGCCACGGCACAGGGGGAGAAGGGCCGCGGCGCGAGCGTGCGGCCGTGTCGGTCGGCGTACGAGCGGTGTGTTTAGCTGAGTGATTAGGAATGATTGTGTTTTGGTCCTCTATTTGTTTCTTTGCAGGTTAATGATTTTTTCTTTTCAGCTAAATTTTAAATTTACAATAGAATAAAAAAACCCCAGCCGGGGGATTTTTTTTTTCCGTTCCCCCGGCTGGGTTTTTTTTTCCCCGGTCCCGGCCGCTCTGCGAGGTGACGTTCATCGCCAAGGTTCGGACGCGGGCGCCCATCGGGCCGGGGTTTTGGCAGGCAGGGTCATATTGGAGGCTTCCGGGAACGGCGTTCCCGAGGGGCGACGGGGTCACGGCACAGGGCGAGAAGGGCCGCGGCGCGAGCGTGCGGCGGTGTCTGTAGGCGTGTGAGCGGTGTGGTTAGCTGAGTGCTGTGGAATGATTGCGTTTTGGTCCTGTATTTGTTTCTTTGCAGGTTAATGGTTTTTTCTTTTCAGCGAAATTTTAAATTTACAATAGAATAAAAAAACCCCAGCCGGGGGATTTTTTTTTCCGTTCCCCCGGCTGGGTTTTTTTTTCCCCGGTCCCGGCCGCTCAGCGAGGCGACGTTCATCGCCAAGGTTCGGACGCGGGCGCCCATCGGGCCGGGGTTTTGGCAGGCAGGGTCATATTGGAGGCTTCCGGGAACGGCGTTCCCGAGGGGCGACGGGGTCACGGCACAGGGCGAGAAGGGCCGCGGCGCGAGCGTGCGGCGGTGTCTGTAGGCGTATGAGCGGTGTGGTTAGCTGAGTGCCGTGGAATGATTGCGTTTTGGTCCTGTATTTGTTTCTTTGCAGGTTAATGGTTTTTTCTTTTCAGCTTAATTTTAAATTCAAAATAGAATAAAAAAACCCCAGCCGGGCGATTTTTTTTTTCCGTTCCCCCGGCTGGGTTTTTTTTTCCCCGGTCCCGGCCGCTCAGCGAGGCGATGTTCATCGCCAAGTTTCGGACGCGGGCGTGCATAGGGCCGGGGTTTTGGCAGGCAGGGTCATATTGGAGGCTTCCGGGAACGGCGTTCCCGAGGGGTGACGCGGAGACGGGGTTACGGCACGGGCGAGAAGGGCCGCGGCGTGAGCGTGCGGCGGTGTCTGTAGGCGTATGAGCGGTGTGGTTAGCTGAGTGATGTGGAATGAATCTGTTTTGGTCCTGTATTTGTTTCTTTGCAGGTTAATGGTTTTTTCTTTTCAGCTCAATTTTAAATTTAAAATAGAATAAAAAAACCCCAGCCGGGGGATTTTTTTTTTCCGTTCCTCCGGCTGGGTTTTTTTTTCCCCGGTCCCGGCCGCTCAGCGAGGCGACGTTCATCGCCAAGTTTCGGACGTGGGCGCCCATCGGGCCGGGGTTTTGGCAGGCAGGGTCACATTTGAGGCTTCCGGGAACGGCGTTCCCGAGGGGCCGCGAGGAGACGGGGTCCCGGCACACCGGGAGAACCGGGGCGGTGCGAGCGTGCGGCGGTGTCTGTAGGCGTATGAGCGGTGTGGTTAGCTGAGTGCCGTGGAATGATTGCGTTTTGGTCCTGTATTTGTTTCTTTGCAGGTTAAAGGTTTTTTCTTTTCAGCTAAATTTAAAATAGAATAAAAAAACCCCAGCCGGGGGATTTTTTTTTTCCGTTCCCCCGGCTGGGTTTTTTTTTCCCCGGTCCCGGCCGCTCAGCGAGGCGACGTTCATCGCCAAGGTTCGGACGCGGGCGCCCATCGGGCCGGGGTTTTGGCAGGCAGGGTCACATTTGAGGCTTCCGGGAACGGCGTTCCCGAGGGGCCGCGAGGAGACGGGGTCCCGGCACACCGGGAGAACCGGGGCGGTGCGAGCGTGCGCCGGTGTCTGTAGGCGTATGAGCGGTGTGGTTAGCTGAGTGCCGTGGAATGATTGCGTTTTGGTCCTGTATTTGTTTCTTTGCAGGTTAATGGATTTTTCTCTAAGCTAAGTTTAAAATTAAAAATGCAATAAAAAAACTCCAGCTGGGGGATTTTCTTGTTTCCCCTGGCTGGGTTGTTTTTTTTCCTCCCGGTCTCTCCACGAGGTGACGTTCATTGCCGAAGTTTGGATGTGGGTTGGGCCGAGATTGGGGTTTAGGCAGGCAGGGAGCGTTTAGAGCCTCCTGGGAACGGTGTTCCCGAGGGGTGACGTGGATGTGGGGTGAGGGTGTCAGCTGGGAGAATGGTTGCTGTGTGAGTGTGCGGTGGGTTTGGTATCTGAGTGCGTGGTGTGGTGTAGCTGTGTGATCTGGTATGATTGTGGTTTGGGATCTTAGGTTTTATTTTCTAGGGTGTTTTTTTATTTTACCTGAAAATGGACAAAAAAAAATTCAAGTAGATTATTAAAACACCAGCCAGGGGATTCCTTCCCCACGTGTCCATCCACCGCCTTCAGCAGAGCGTTTTAGTCCAGGTCCACCGTGCTTGGTCTAGTCAAGTTAATTGCCAAAGTTCATATTCAGGTCAGTCTGGGACGGTGGTTTCAGAGGCAGGGTTTTTGTCGAGGATCCCAGGAACAGCCTTTTCGGTGACACCCGTTCTTCACAGCGGCCACGGTCGGTCCTCGTCAGGACGCTCGTTTAGGGAGAGGTCCGGGAAGGCGTTTGCGATCGGCCGAGGAGAAGCGTGAGTAAACGGCCGAGGACAGGGACAGGGTTGAAATAGAAGCGTGTTATCCTCTGTAACGGGATGTGAGAAAAGTTCTGGAAAAGGTGAGTTGGGTTGTCTGTGTTCTGTTGTAATTGCAATATCCGCAATGTATTCTAAATAATTTTAATACCTTGAATGTCTTCTCATTGTAATATCCTGAAGGTGTAACGAAGGTGCGCGTTTGATGTTCGGCACGTCAATTTTGACAAAATGACGTAAAGGAGTCGTAACGGCGACGAGTCCGACCCGCCGCGCGCTCAAACGTACACGCGAACCGAGAGTTAGTTTAACGCTCGCCGTCGGGTGAGAAACGCTGTAACGGGTCTGTACCGGAAGTGATGATTTTCTCTTTAGCCTTTTGCCATGTGATACATTATGTCTAAAAGCTGTAATAAGGAAGAGTTTTTCATGGTATGGGAATTGTGATTATGGAACAGTCTTGAAAAAACCAATTTGTCATCTGTTGGCTCATATCAAATAAAGAGTTAGTTATGTTGCTTTACTACGTGGTTTGAGGAGGTTAGTCCTACCTCAGGGCCATCACAAAGGTAATAAAGCAGACACGCCTTTTTGTCGTCCAGTGTCTTTTTTTTGGTCTGAGTGGAGCGATAGGTTGATGTTTTGTGCACATACCTGAGTTTGAAAGAGTGTAGTTTGTGACCGTGAGCGTGCACTGCACTTTGTGTTTGTCTTGTCTTGTCCGCGTGCTGGACTGTGTCTCTGTCTTGTGCGTGTGCTGGACTTTGTCTTGTCTTGTGTTGTGCGTGTGCTGGACTTTGTCTTGTCTTGTGTTGTGCACGTGCTGGACTTTGTCTCTGTCTTGTGCTGTGTGCATGTTAGACTTTGTTTCTTTTACTGTGTGTGTGTTGGAGTTCGAGTGGACTGATTGTTCAGGTTGAATGTATTTGTGTGTGTTTAACTCTAGAGTTTTTATTGGATGGCAGGTAGAAATAGTTGGTTTATTTCCTAAACTACATTAATAGATTTTTTAGGTGCAGCAGTATGGCTTTGGATGCTTAAGGGGAGTAAAAAAAAAAAAAGAAAAGTACCCCATCCATGTACTCCCCCTGAGCATCCAAAGCCCTACTGCTGCACAAAACTTATTATTTTTATTGTTTTATTAAACAAACTAAAAAAACCACATCTACCCCTAACCAACAATATTTCCATAACCAGGGAGAGTACTCCCTAATCAAAATAAAAACCAATCAAATCAATAACTAGGAACTACTCCCCCCGGTCATGGAAATTATCACCTAATTATGCAAATGAGCCTATTAAATATGCAAATTAGCTAAAAAATTTTTTTCTGAATCCACACACAAAACAGAATAAACAAAAAACAAAACACTCCCACAACCAAACCAAACAAACTACCATCACTACCAAACAAAACAAAAAATACTTAAAAAAAAAAAAACAACAATTTAAAAAAACAAAAAAAGAAAAATTAACATACAAAAACACAAACAACACACACACACCAATAAAAAAACCAACACAACATTTAAAAAACAAAAATAATGCAAAACAGGAACAAGAATACTAAACAATAATAAACAAATTACAAACAAAAAAAACAAAAAAACACATCTCTCAAAAAACCAAACTAAACTATAAAACAAAAACAAACAACAATAAAAGCACACAACAAAATAAACAACCACAACAACAAAAAAACCAAACATCAACACAAAATTAACAAACACATTACAAAATTCTGGACTACCTACCCTACTATTAAAAAAACAAACTTAAAAACACACAAAAGTACACAAAGCAAAAAAAATAAAAATTAAGAATTAAAACTCACTCATAACACCTAACACAAAACTAAATAAAAATTAAAAATCAATACACAAATAAAACAAAACACTCAAACAGAAGAAAAACAATAACAATTTTCACTCAATACCAACTACTAAAACCCTAACACATACAATCACAAAACACAGGAAAAGAAAACATAAAAGTTTAAAAAAACCAATAAAAAAATAAACTACACAATTCAAAAACAACACATAACAGTACTACAGACAAAAGCCCCATCAGAATTCCAGACTAAAGCAGACAGAGGAACAAATGTAGCCAACTCAATATTACTAATAAAGCACACTTCAACTTTATTACCCAATATAGCATGCATTCACACCAAATACCATGATTACATATACCTGTCACTATCTAACAGACTAAGCACATTTACTTACTCCACCTACTTAGATTGAGCTACCTATGCACATCCCACATTCTTCTGACTCTTATCACTTCAAAAATATCCTGACCCTGCCTTAGTTACTACTTCTCAATTCCCCCCTCTACCATGGCCTAATAATCAAAATACCTAAGCCCTGCTTATATCAAATAAAATGAGCACTGCTAATACATTTGCTTCGTTAACACACATACATGCTCCTTCAACAAATCCCCAACACAGTACAGCCTAGACTAACAATAAAATTGTAGCAACATGAAACAAAAAACCTTACATAAACAACTACAACACAATCTACAATAACAAAACAAAACAAAACTTACATTCAAAACAAAAAATAAACCACAAATTACTACACATCTAACATCACACTATAACAAAAAAACTACTAAAAAAGATATACTTACAGCACACACTACCATTACACTATAACAAACAAAAAAGCTAACATCACAACATACCTTACAGCTAACACTTGATGTTAAGGCACAAATCACAAAACACCTTTTACACAGTCAATAAAAATGACACTGACAACAACAATAACAAAAAAAAAAATAACACCTTAAAAAATACAAGTCAATCATTATTACAAAAAAAGTGACAGCTGACAGGTGACAGTTGCACAGACGGTGACACAGACAATTACAGTAACAGTGAAATGAAAAAGATAGAAGTTATGAGTTATCCTTAAGGTACTAGTGACAAGACAGGTAACAATACAGCTGACGGTACAAGCGAGGCTTATGTTTACAGTACAGGTTACGGTACAGATTACAGTACAGGTTAGGGGTAGGTTTAGGGTACGGATACGGGTTATGATACAGGTTACGGTACGGGTTAGGGTACAGGTTAGGGTACAAGTTAGGGTTAGGGTAGGGGTTAGGGTAGGGGTTAGGGTAGGGGTTAGGGTAGGGGTTAGGGTACGGGTTAGGGTACAGGTTAGGGTACGGGTTAGGGTACGGGTTAGGGTACGGGTTAGAGTACGGGTTAGGGTTAGGGTACGGGTTAGGGTACGGGTTAGGGTACGGGTTAGGGTACGGGTTAGGGTTAGGGTACGGGTTAGGGTACGGGTTAGGGTACGGGTTAGGGTACGGGTTAGGGTACGCATTAGGGTACGGGTTAGGGTACGGGTTAGGGTTAGGGTACGGGTTAGGGTACGGGTTAGGGTACGGGTTAGGGTACGGGTTAGGGTACGGGTTAGGGTACGGGTTAGGGTACGGGTTAGGGTACAGGTTAGGGTACGGGTTAGGGTACGGGTTAGGGTACGGGTTAGGGTACGGGTTAGGGTTAGGGTTAGGGTTAGGGTACGGGTTAGGGTTAGGGTACGGGTTAGGGTACGGGTTAGGGTACGGGTTAGGGTTAGGGTTAGGGTACGGGTTAGGGTACGGGTTAGGGTTAGGGTTAGGGTTAGGGTTAGGGTTAGGGTTAGGGTTAGGGTTAGGGTACGGGTTAGGGTTAGGGTTAGGGTTAGGGTTAGGGTACGGGTTAGGGTACGGGTTAGGGTTAGGGTTAGGGTTAGGGTTAGGGTTAGGGTTAGGGTACGGGTTAGGGTTAGGGTTAGGGTTAGGGTTAGGGTTAGGGTACGGGTTAGGGTTAGGGTACGGGTTAGGGTTAGGGTTAGGGTTAGGGTTAGGGTTAGGGTTAGGGTTAGGGTTAGGGTTAGGGTTAGGGTTAGGGTTAGGGTTAGGGTTAGGGTTAGGGTTAGGGTTAGGGTTAGGGTTAGGGTTAGGGTTAGGGTTAGGGTTAGGGTTAGGGTTAGGGTTAGGGTTAGGGTTAGGGTTAGGGTTAGGGTTAGGGTTAGGGTTAGGGTTAGGGTTAGGGTTAGGGTTAGGGTTAGGGTTAGGGTTAGGGTTAGGGTTAGGGTTAGGGTTAGGGTTAGGGTTAGGGTTAGGGTTAGGGTTAGGGTTAGGGTTAGGGTTAGGGTTAGGGTTAGGGTTAGGGTTAGGGTTAGGGTTAGGGTTAGGGTTAGGGTTAGGGTTAGGGTTAGGGTTAGGGTTAGGGTTAGGGTTAGGGTTAGGGTTAGGGTTAGGGTTAGGGTTAGGGTTAGGGTTAGGGTTAGGGTTAGGGTTAGGGTTAGGGTTAGGGTTAGGGTTAGGGTTAGGGTTAGGGTTAGGGTTAGGGTTAGGGTTAGGGTTAGGGTTAGGGTTAGGGTTAGGGTTAGGGTTAGGGTTAGGGTTAGGGTTAGGGTTAGGGTTAGGGTTAGGGTTAGGGTTAGGGTTAGGGTTAGGGTTAGGGTTAGGGTTAGGGTTAGGGTTAGGGTTAGGGTTAGGGTTAGGGTTAGGGTTAGGGTTAGGGTTAGGGTTAGGGTTAGGGTTAGGGTTAGGGTTAGGGTTAGGGTTAGGGTTAGGGTTAGGGTTAGGGTTAGGGTTAGGGTTAGGGTTAGGGTTAGGGTTAGGGTTAGGGTTAGGGTTAGGGTTAGGGTTAGGGTTAGGGTTAGGGTTAGGGTTAGGGTTAGGGTTAGGGTTAGGGTTAGGGTTAGGGTTAGGGTTAGGGTTAGGGTTAGGGTTAGGGTTAGGGTTAGGGTTAGGGTTAGGGTTAGGGTTAGGGTTAGGGTTAGGGTTAGGGTTAGGGTTAGGGTTAGGGTTAGGGTTAGGGTTAGGGTTAGGGTTAGGGTTAGGGTTAGGGTTAGGGTTAGGGTTAGGGTTAGGGTTAGGGTTAGGGTTAGGGTTAGGGTTAGGGTTAGGGTTAGGGTTAGGGTTAGGGTTAGGGTTAGGGTTAGGGTTAGGGTTAGGGTTAGGGTTAGGGTTAGGGTTAGGGTTAGGGTTAGGGTTAGGGTTAGGGTTAGGGTTAGGGTTAGGGTTAGGGTTAGGGTTAGGGTTAGGGTTAGGGTTAGGGTTAGGGTTAGGGTTAGGGTTAGGGTTAGGGTTAGGGTTAGGGTTAGGGTTAGGGTTAGGGTTAGGGTTAGGGTTAGGGTTAGGGTTAGGGTTAGGGTTAGGGTTAGGGTTAGGGTTAGGGTTAGGGTTAGGGTTAGGGTTAGGGTTAGGGTTAGGGTTAGGGTTAGGGTTAGGGTTAGGGTTAGGGTTAGGGTTAGGGTTAGGGTTAGGGTTAGGGTTAGGGTT
>NW_027043519.1:0-82869 GCF_036013475.1 Columba livia | reverse complement strand
CCAAAGAAAGCCGAAAGAAAGGGGAATGAAAGCCCAAAGAAAGCCCAAAGAAAGCCCAAAGAAAGCCCAAAGAAAGGGGAAAGAAAGCCCAAAGAAAGCCCAAAGAAAGCCCAAAGAAAGCCCAAAGAAAGGGGAAAGAAAGCCCAAAGAAAGGGGAAAGAAAGCCCAATGAAATCCCAAAGAAAGGGGAAAGAAAGCCCAAAGAAAGCCCAAAGAAAGTGGAAAGAAAGGGGAAAGAAAGCCCAAAGAAAGGGGAAAGAAAGCCAAAGAAATTGGAAAGAAAGGGAAAGAAAGCCCAAAGAAAGCCCAAAGAAAGTGGAAAGAAAGGGGAAAGAAAGCCCAAAGAAGCCCAAGGAAAGCCCAAAGAAAGGGGAAAGAAAGCCCACAGAAAGGGGAATGACAGCCAAAGAAAGGGGAAAGAAAGCCCAAAGAAAGGGGAAAGAAAGCCCAAAGAAAGGGGAAAGAAAGCCCAAAGAAAGGGGGAAAGAAAGCCCAAAGAAAGCCAAAGAAAGCCCAAAGAAAGTGGAAAGAAAGGGGAAAGAAAGCCCAAAGAAAGCCCAAAGAAAGCCCAAGGAAAGCCCAAAGAAAGGGGAAAGAAAGCCCAAAGAAAGGGAAAGAAAGCCCAAAGAAAGCCCAAGGAAAGCCCAAAGAAAGGGGAAAGAAAGCCCAAAGAAAGGGGGAAAGAAAGCCCAAAGAAAGCCCACAGAAAGGGGAAAGAAAGCCCAAAGAAAGGGAAAGAAAGCCCAAAGAAAGCCCAAAGAAAGCCAAAGAAAGCCAAAAGAAAGCCCAAAGAAAGCCCAAAGAAAGGGGAAAGAAAGGGAAAGAAAGCCCAAAGAAAGGGGTAAGAAAGCCAAAGAAAGCCCAGAGAAAGGGGAAAGAAAGCCCAAAGAAAGGGGAAACAAAGCCCAAAGAAAGGGAAAGAAAGGGGAAAGAAAGCCCAAAGAAAGGGGAAAGAAAGGGGAAAGAAAGCCCAAAGAAAGGGAAAGAAAGCCCAAAGAAAGTCCAAAGAAAGCCCAAAGAAAGTGGAAAGAAAGGGAAAGAAAGCCCAAAGAAAGCCCAAAGAAAGCCCAAGGAAAGCCAAAGAAAGGGGAAAGAAAGCCCAAAGAAAGGGGAATGACAGCCCAAAGAAAGGGAAAGAAAGCCCAAAGAAAGGGGAAAGAAAGCCCAAAGAAAGGGAAAGAAAGCCCAAAGAAAGGGGAAAGAAAGCCCAAAGAAAGCCAAAGAAAGTGGAAAGAAAGGGGAAAGAAAGCCCAAGGAAAGCCAAAAGGAAGGGAAAGAAAGCCCAAAGAAAGGGGAAAGAAAGCCCAAAGAAAGGGGAAAGAAAGCCCAAGGAAAGCCCAAAGAAAGGGGAAAGAAAGCCCAAAGAACGGGGAAAGAAAGCTCAATGAAAGCCCAAAGAAAGCCCAAAGAAAGCCAAAGAAAGGGGAAAGAAAGGGAAAGAAAGCCAAAGAAAGGGGAAAGAAAGAGAAAGAAAGCCCAAAGAATGCCCAAAGAAAGCCCAAAGAAAGCCCAAAGAAAGGGGAAAGAAAGGGGAAAGAAAGCCCAAAGAAAGGGGAAAGAAAGCCCAAAGAAAGCCCAAAGAAAGGGGAAAGAAAGCCCAAAGAGAGGGGAAACAAAGCCCAAAGAAAGGGGAAAGAAAGGGGAAAGAAAGCCCAAAGAAAGGGGAAAGAAAGGGGGAAGAAAGCCCAAAGAAAGGGGAAAGAAAGGGGAAAGAAAGCCCAAAGAAAGCCCCAAGAAAGCCCAAAGAAAGGGGAAAGAAAGCCCAAAGAAAGCCCAAAGAAAGGGGAAAGAAAGCGCAAAGGAAGGGGAAAGAAAGCCCAAAGAAAGGGGAAAGACAGCCAAAGAAAGGGCAAAGAAAGCCCAAAGAAAGGGGAAGAAAGCCCAGAGAAAGCCCAAAGAAAGCCCAAAGAATTCCCAAAGAAAGCCCAAAGAAAAGGGAAAGAAAGCCCAAAGAAAGGGGAAAGAAAGCCAAAGAAAGGGGAATGACAGCCCAAAGAAAGGGGAAAGAAAGCCCAAAGAAGGGGGAAAGAAAGGGGAAAGAAAGCCCAAAGAAAGGGGTAAGAAAGCCCAAAGAAAGCCCTAAGAAGGGGAAAGAAAGCCCAAAGAAAGGGGAAACAAAGCCCAAAGAAAGGGGAAAGAAAGCCCAAAGAAAGAGGGAAAGAAAGGGGAAAGAAAGCCCAAAGAAAGGGGAAAGAAAGCCCAAAGAAAGTCCAAAGAAAGCCCAAAGAAAGTGGAAAGAAAGGGGAAAGAAAGCCCAAAGAAAGCCCAAAGAAAGCCCAAGGAAAGCCCAAAGAAAGGGGAAAGAAAGCCCAAAGAAAGGGGAATGACAGCCCAAAGAAAGGGGAAAGAAAGCCCAGAGAAATGGGTAAAAAAGCCCAAAGAAAGGGGAAAGAAAGCCCAAAGAAAGGGGAAAGAAAGCCCAAAGAAAGGGGAAAGAAAGCCCAAAGAAAGCCCAAGAAATTGGAAAGAAAGCCCAAGGAAAGCCCAAAGAAAGGGGTAAGAAAGCCAAAGAAAGCCCACAGAAAGGGGAAAGAAAGCCCAAAGAAAGGAGAAAGAAACCCCAAAGAAGGGGGAAAGAAAGCCCAAAGAAAGGGGAAAGAAAGCCCAAAGAAAGCCCAAAGAAAGTGGAAAGAAAGGGAAAGAAAGCCCAAAGAAAGCCAAAAGAAAGCCCAAAGAAAGGGGAAAGAAAGCCCAAAGAAAGCCCAAAGAAAGGGGAAAGAAAGCCCAAAGAAAGGGGAAAGAAAGCTCAAAGAAAGCCCAAAGAAAGGGGAAAGAAAGCCAAAGAAATCCCAAAGAAAGGGAAAGAAAGCCCAAAGAAAGCCGAAAGAAAGGGGAATGAAAGCCCAAAGAAAGCCCAAAGAAAGCCCAAAGAAAGCCCAAGAAAGGGGAAAGAAAGCCCAAAGAAAGCCTAAAGAAAGCCCAAAGAAAGCCCAAAGAAAGGGGAAAGAAAGCCAAAGAAAGGGGAAAGAAAGCCCAATGAAATCCCAAAGAAAGGGGAAAGAAAGCCCAAAGAAAGCCCAAAGAAAGGGGAAAGAAACCCAAAGAAAGGGGAAAGAAAGGGAAAGAAAGGGGAAAGAAAGCCCAAAGAAAGCCCAAAGAAGGCCCAAAGAAAGGGAAAGAAGCCAAAGAAAGCCCAAAGAAAGGGGAAAGAAAGCGCAAAGAAATACCAAAGAAAGGGGAAAGAAAGCCCAAAGAAAGGGGAAAGAAAGCTCAAAGAAAGCCCAAAGAAAGGGGAAAGAAAGCCAAAGAAAGCCCAAAGAAAGGGGAAAGAAAGCCCAAAGAAAGCCGAAAGAAAGGGGAATGAAAGCCCAAAGAAAGCCCAAAGAAAGCCCAAAGAAAGCCCAAAGAAAGGGGAAAGAAAGCCCAAGAAAGCCCAAAGAAAGCCCAAAGAAAGGGGAAAGAAAGCCCAAAGAAAGGGGAAAGAAAGCCCAATGAAATCCCAAAGAAAGGGGAAAGAAAGCCCAAAGAAAGCCCAAAGAAAGTGGAAAGAAAGGGGGAAAGAAAGCCCAAAGAAAGGGAAAGAAAGCCAAAGAAATTGGAAAGAAAGGGGAAAGAAAGCCCAAAGAAAGCCCAAAGAAAGCCAAAGAAAGTGAATGAAAGGGGAAAGAAAGCCCAAAGAAAGCCCAAGGAAAGCCCAAAGAAAGGGAAAGAAAGCCCAAAGAAAGGGGAATGACAGCCCAAAGAAAAGGGGAAAGAAAGCCCAAAGAAAGGGAAAGAAAGCCCAAAGAAAGGGGAAAGAAAGCCCAAAGAAAGCCAAAGAAAGCCCAAAGAAAGTGGAAAGAAAGGGGAAAGAAAGCCCAAAGAAAGCCCAAAGAAAGCCCAAGGAAAGCCCAAAGAAAGGGGAAAGAAAGCCCAAAGAAAGGGAAAGAAAGCCCAAAGAAAGGGGAAAGAAAGCCCACAGAAAGCCCAAGGAAAGCCCAAGAAAGGGAAAGAAAGCCCAAAGAAAGGGGAAAGAAAGCCCAAGAAAGCCCACAGAAAGGGGAAAGAAAGCCCAAAGAAAGGGGAAAGAAAGCCCAAAGAAAGCCCAGAGAAAGCCAAAGAAAGCCAAAAGAAAGCCCAAAGAAAGCCCAAAGAAAGGGGAAGAAAGGGGAAAGAAAGCCCAAAGAAATAAGAAAGCCCAAAGAAAGCCCAAAGACAGGGAAAGAAAGCCCAAAGAAAGGGGAAACAAAGCCAAAGAAAGCCCAAAGAAAGGGAAAGAAAGCCCAAAGAAAGCCAAAGAAAGCCAAAGAAAGTGGAAAGAAAGGGGAAAGAAAGCCCAAAGAAAGCCCAAAGAAAGCCCAAGGAAAGCCCAAAGAAAGGGGAAAGAAAGCCCAAAGAAAGTAGAAAGAAAGCCCAAAGAAAGGGGAAAGAAATCCCAAAGAAAGCCCAAGGAAAGCCCAAAGAAAGGGGAAAGAAAGCCCAAAGAAAGGGGAAAGAAAGCCCAAAGAAAGCCCACAGAAAGGGGAAAGAAAGCCCAAAGAAAGGGGAAAGAAAGCCCAAAGAAAGCCCAGAGAAAGCCCAAAGAAAGCCAAAAGAAAGCCCAAAGAAAGCCCAAAGAAAGGGGAAAGAAAGGGGAAAGAAAGCCCAAAGAAAGGGGTAAGAAAGCCCAAAGAAAGCCCAAAGACAGGGGAAAGAAAGCCCAAAGAAAGGGGAAACAAAGCCCAAAGAAAGGCTAAAGAAAGGGGAAAGAAAGCCCAAAGAAAGGGGAAAGAAAGGGGAAAGAAAGCCCAAAGAAAGGGGAAAGAAAGCCCAAAGAAAGTCCAAAGAAAGCCCAAAGAAAGTGGAAAGAAAGGGGAAAGAAAGCCCAAAGAAAGCCCAAAGAAAGCCCAAGGAAAGCCCAAAGAAAGGGGAAAGAAAGCCCAAAGAAAGGGGAATGACAGCCCAAAGAAAGGGGAAAGAAAGCCCAAAGAAAGGGGAAAGAAAGCCCAAAGAAAGGGGAAAGAAAGCCCAAAGAAAGGGGAGAGAAAGCCCAAAGAAAGCCCAAGGAAAGCCCAAAGAAAGGGGAAAGAAAGCCCAAAGAAAGGGGAAAGAAAGCCCAAAGAAAGCCCACAGAAAGGGGAAAGAAAGCCCAAAGAAAGGGGAAAGAAAGCCCAAAGAAAGCCCAAAGAAAGCCCAAAGAAAGCCAAAAGAAAGCCCAAAGAAAGCCCAAAGAAAGGGGAAAGAAAGGGGAAAGAAAGCCCAAAGAAAGGCGTAAGAAAGCCCAAAGAAAGCCCAAAGAAAGCCCAAAGAAAGGGGAAAGAAAGCCCAAAGAAAGGGGAAACAAAGCCCAAAGAAAGGGGAAAGAAAGGGGAAAGAAAGCCCAAAGAAAGGGGAAAGAAAGGGGAAAGAAAGCCCAAAGAAAGGGGAAAGAAAGCCCAAAGAAAGTCCAAAGAAAGCCCAAAGAAAGTGGAAAGAAGGGGGAAAGAAAGCCCAAAGAAAGGGGAATGACAGCCCAAAGAAAGGGGAAAGAAAGCCCAAAGAAAGGGGAAAGAAAGCCCAAAGAAAGGGGAAAGAAAGCCCAAAGAAAGGGGAAAGAAAGCCCAAAGAAAGCCCAAAGAAAGTGGAAAGAAAGGGGAAAGAAAGCCCAAGGAAAGCCAAAAGAAACTGGAAAGAAAGCCCAAAGAAAGGGGAAAGAAAGCCCAAAGAAAGGGGAAAGAAAGGCCAAAGAAAGCCCAAAGAAAGGGGAAAGAAAGCCCAAAGAACGGGGAAAGAAAGCTCAATGAAAGCCCAAAGAAAGCCCAAAGAAAGCCCAAAGAAAGGGGAAAGAAAGGGGAAAGAAAGCCCAAAGAAAGGGGAAAGAAAGGGGAAAGAAAGCCCAAAGAATGCCCAAAGAAAGCCCAAAGAAAGCCCAAAGAAAAGGGAAAGAAAGCCCAAAGAAAGCCCAAAGAAAGGGGAATGAAAGCCCAAAGAAAGCCCAAAGAAAGCCCAAAGAAAGCCCAAAGAAAGGGGAAAGAAAGCCCAAAGAAAGCCCAAAGAAAGCCCAAAGAAAGCCCAAAGAAAGGGGAAAGAAAGCCCAAAGAAAGGGGAAAGAAAGCCCAATGAAATCCCAAAGAAAGGGGAAAGAAAGCCCAAAGAAAGCCCAAAGAAAGTGGAAAGAAATGGGAAAGAAAGCCCAAAGAAAGGGGAAAGAAAGCCCAAAGAAATTGGAAAGAAAGGGGAAAGAAAGCCCAAAGAAAGCCCAAAGAAAGCCCAAAGAAAGTGGAAAGAAAGAGGAAAGAAAGCCCAAAGAAAGCCCAAGGAAAGCCCAAAGAAAGGGGAAAGAAAGCCCAAAGAAAGGGGAATGACAGCCCAAAGAAAGGGGAAAGAAAGCCCAAAGAAAGGGGAAAGAAAGCCCAAAGAAAGGGGAAAGAAAGCCCAAAGAAAGGGGAAATAAAGCCCAAAGAAAGTCAAAGAAAGCCCAAAGAAAGTGGAAAGAAAGGGGAAAGAAAGCCCAAAGAAAGCCCAAAGAAAGCCCAAGGAAAGCCCAAAGAAAGGGGAAAGAAAGCCCAACGAAAGGGGAAAGAAAGCCCAAAGAAAGGGGAAAGAAAGCCCAAAGAAAGCCCAAGGAAAGCCCAAAGAAAGTGGAAAGAAAGGGGAAAGAAAGCCCAAAGAAAGCCCAAAGAAAGCCCAAGGAAAGCCCAAAGAAAGGGGAAAGAAAGCCCAAAGAAAGGGGAAAGAAAGCCCAAAGAAAGGGGAAAGAAAGCCCAAAAAAAGCCCACAGAAAGGGGGAAGAAAGCCCAAAGAAAGGGGAAAGAAAGCCCAAAGAAAGCCCAAAGAAAGCCAAAAGAAAGCCCAAAGAAAGCCCAAAGAAAGGGGAAAGAAAGGGGAAAGAAAGCCCAAAGAAAGGGGAAAGAAAGGGGAAAGAAAGCCCAAAGAAAGGGGAAAGAAAGCCCAAAGAAAGTCCAAAGAAAGCCCAAAGAAAGTGGAAAGAAAGGGGAAAGAAAGCCCAAAGAAAGCCCAAAGAAAGCCCAAGGAAAGCCCAAAGAAAGCCCAAAGAAAGCCCAAAGAAAGGGGAATGACAGCCCAAAGAAAGGGGAAAGAAAGCCCAAAGAAAGGGGAAAGAAAGCCCAAAGAAAGGGGAAAGAAAGCCCAAAGAAAGCCCAAAGAAAGTGGAAAGAAAGGGGAAAGAAAGCCCAAGGAAAGCCAAAAGAAAGGGGAAAGAAAGCCCAAAGAAAGGGGAAAGAAAGCCCAAAGAAAGGGGAAAGAAAGCTCAATGAAAGCCCAAAGAAAGCCCAAAGAAAGCCCAAAGAATGGGGAAAGAAAGGGGAAAGAAAGCCCAAAGAAAGGGGAAAGAAAGGGGAAAGAAAGCCCAAAGAAAGGGAAAAGAAAGCCCAAAGAATGCCCAAAGAAAGCCCAAAGAAAGCCCAAAGAAAGGGGAATGAAAGGGGAAAGAAAGCCCAAAGAAAGGGGAAAGAAAGCCCAAAGAAAGCCCAAAGAAAGGGGAAAGAAAGCCCAAAGAGAGGGGAAACAAAGCCCAAAGAAAGGGGAAAGAAAGGGGAAAGAAAGCCCAAAGAAAGGGGAAAGAAAGGGGGAAGAAAGCCCAAAGAAAGGGGAAAGAAAGGGGAAAGAAAGCCCAAAGAAAGCCCCAAGAAAGCCCAAATAAATGGGAATGAAAGCCCAAAGAAAGCCCAAAGAAAGGGGAAAGAAAGCGCAAAGAAAGGGGAAAGAAAGCCCAAAGAAAGGGGAAAGACAGCCCAAAGAAAGCCCAAAGAAAGGGGAAAGAAAGCCCAAAGAAAGGGGAAAGAAAGCTCAAAGAAAGCCCAAAAAAAGGGGAAAGAAAGCCCAAAGATAGGGGAAAGAAAGCCCAAAGAAAGGGCAAAGAAAGCCCAAAGAAAGGGGAAAGAAAGCCCAGAGAATGCCCAAAGAAAGCCCAAAGAATGCCCAAAGAAAGCCCAAAGAAAAGGGAAAGAAAGCCCAAAGAAAGGGGAAAGAAAGCCCAAAGAAAGGGGAATGACAGCCCAAAGAAAGGGGAAAGAAAGCCCAAAGAAAGGGGAAAGAAAGCCCAAAGAAAGGGGAATGACAGCCCAAAGAAAGGGGAAAGAAAGCCCAAAGAAAGGGGAAAGAAAGCCCAAAGAAAGGGGAAAGAAAGCCAAAAGAAAGGGGAAAGAAAGCCCAAAGAAAGGGGAAAGAAAGGGGAAAGAAAGCCCAAAGAAAGGGGAAAGAAAGCCCAAAGAATGCCCAAAGAAAGCCCAAAGAAAGCCCAAAGAAATTGGAAAGAATGGGGAAAGAAAGCCCAAAGAAAGGGGAAAGAAAGCCCAAAGAAAGCCCAAAGAAAGGGGAAAGAAAGCCCAAAGAGAGGGGAAACAAAGCCCAAAGAAAGGGGAAAGAAAGGGGAAAGAAAGCCCAAAGAAAGGGGAAAGAAAGCCCAAAGAAAGCCCAAAGAAAGCCCAAAGAAAGCCCAAAGAAAGGGGAAAGAAAGCCCAAAGAAAGGGGAAAGAAAGCCCAATGAAATCCCAAAGAAAGGGGAAAGAAAGCCCAAAGAAAGCCCAAAGAAAGTGGAAAGAAATGGGAAAGAAAGCCCAAAGAAAGGGGAAAGAAAGCCCAAAGAAATTGGAAAGAAAGTGGAAAGAAAGAGGAAAGAAAGCCCAAAGAAAGCCCAAGGAAAGCCCAAAGAAAGGGGAAAGAAAGCCCAAAGAAAGGGGAATGACAGCCCAAAGAAAGGGGAAAGAAAGCCCAAAGAAAGGGGAAAGAAAGCCCAAAGAAAGGGGAAAGAAAGCCCAAAGAAAGGGGAAATAAAGCCCAAAGAAAGTCAAAGAAAGCCCAAAGAAAGTGGAAAGAAAGGGGAAAGAAAGCCCAAAGAAAGCCCAAAGAAAGCCCAAGGAAAGCCCAAAGAAAGGGGAAAGAAAGCCCAACGAAAGGGGAAAGAAAGCCCAAAGAAAGGGGAAAGAAAGCCCAAAGAAAGCCCAAGGAAAGCCCAAAGAAAGTGGAAAGAAAGGGGAAAGAAAGCCCAAAGAAAGCCCAAAGAAAGCCCAAGGAAAGCCCAAAGAAAGGGGAAAGAAAGCCCAAAGAAAGGGGAAAGAAAGCCCAAAAAAAGCCCACAGAAAGGGGAAAGAAAGCCCAAAGAAAGGGGAAAGAAAGCCCAAAGAAAGCCCAAAGAAAGCCAAAAGAAAGCCCAAAGAAAGCCCAAAGAAAGGGGAAAGAAAGGGGAAAGAAAGCCCAAAGAAAGGGGAAAGAAAGGGGAAAGAAAGCCCAAAGAAAGGGGAAAGAAAGCCCAAAGAAAGTCCAAAGAAAGCCCAAAGAAAGTGGAAAGAAAGGGGAAAGAAAGCCCAAAGAAAGCCCAAAGAAAGCCCAAGGAAAGCCCAAAGAAAGCCCAAAGAAAGCCCAAAGAAAGGGGAATGACAGCCCAAAGAAAGGGGAAAGAAAGCCCAAAGAAAGGGGAAAGAAAGCCCAAAGAAAGGGGAAAGAAAGCCCAAAGAAAGCCCAAAGAAAGTGGAAAGAAAGGGGAAAGAAAGCCCAAGGAAAGCCAAAAGAAAGGGGAAAGAAAGCCCAAAGAAAGGGGAAAGAAAGCCCAAAGAAAGGGGAAAGAAAGCTCAATGAAAGCCCAAAGAAAGCCCAAAGAAAGCCCAAAGAATGGGGAAAGAAAGGGGAAAGAAAGCCCAAAGAAAGGGGAAAGAAAGGGGAAAGAAAGCCCAAAGAAAGGGAAAAGAAAGCCCAAAGAATGCCCAAAGAAAGCCCAAAGAAAGCCCAAAGAAAGGGGAAAGAAAGGGGAAAGAAAGCCCAAAGAAAGGGGAAAGAAAGCCCAAAGAAAGCCCAAAGAAAGGGGAAAGAAAGCCCAAAGAGAGGGGAAACAAAGCCCAAAGAAAGGGGAAAGAAAGGGGAAAGAAAGCCCAAAGAAAGGGGAAAGAAAGGGGGAAGAAAGCCCAAAGAAAGGGGAAAGAAAGGGGAAAGAAAGCCCAAAGAAAGCCCCAAGAAAGCCCAAATAAATGGGAATGAAAGCCCAAAGAAAGCCCAAAGAAAGGGGAAAGAAAGCGCAAAGAAAGGGGAAAGAAAGCCCAAAGAAAGGGGAAAGACAGCCCAAAGAAAGCCCAAAGAAAGGGGAAAGAAAGCCCAAAGAAAGGGGAAAGAAAGCTCAAAGAAAGCCCAAAAAAAGGGGAAAGAAAGCCCAAAGATAGGGGAAAGAAAGCCCAAAGAAAGGGCAAAGAAAGCCCAAAGAAAGGGGAAAGAAAGCCCAGAGAATGCCCAAAGAAAGCCCAAAGAATGCCCAAAGAAAGCCCAAAGAAAAGGGAAAGAAAGCCCAAAGAAAGGGGAAAGAAAGCCCAAAGAAAGGGGAATGACAGCCCAAAGAAAGGGGAAAGAAAGCCCAAAGAAAGGGGAAAGAAAGCCCAAAGAAAGGGGAATGACAGCCCAAAGAAAGGGGAAAGAAAGCCCAAAGAAAGGGGAAAGAAAGCCCAAAGAAAGGGGAAAGAAAGCCAAAAGAAAGGGGAAAGAAAGCCCAAAGAAAGGGGAAAGAAAGGGGAAAGAAAGCCCAAAGAAAGGGGAAAGAAAGCCCAAAGAATGCCCAAAGAAAGCCCAAAGAAAGCCCAAAGAAATTGGAAAGAATGGGGAAAGAAAGCCCAAAGAAAGGGGAAAGAAAGCCCAAAGAAAGCCCAAAGAAAGGGGAAAGAAAGCCCAAAGAGAGGGGAAACAAAGCCCAAAGAAAGGGGAAAGAAAGGGGAAAGAAAGCCCAAAAAAAGGGGAAAGAAAGGGGGAAGAAAGCCCAAAGAAAGGGGAAAGAAAGGGGAAAGAAAGCCCAAAGAAAGCCCCAAGAAAGCCCAAAGAAAGGGGAAAGAAAGCCCAAAGAAAGCCCAAAGAAAGGGGAAAGAAAGCGCAAAGAAAGGGGAAAGAAAGCCCAAAGAAAGGGGAAAGACAGCCCAAAGAAAGCCCAAAGAAAGGGGAAAGAAAGCCCAAAGAAAGGGGAAAGAAAGCTCAAAGAAAGCCCAAAGAAAGGGGAAAGAAAGCCCAAAGATAGGGGAAAGAAAGCCCAAAGAAAGGGCAAAGAAAGCCCAAAGAAAGGGGAAAGAAAGCCCAGAGAAATCCCAAAGAAAGCCCAAAGAATGCCCAAAGAAAGCCCAAAGAAAAGGGAAAGAAAGCCCAAAGAAAGGGGAAAGAAAGCCCAAAGAAAGGGGAATGACAGCCCAAAGAAAGGGGAAAGAAAGCCCAAAGAAAGGGGAAAGAAAGCCCAAAGAAAGGGGAAAGAAAGCCCAAAGAAAGGGTAAAGAATGCCCAAAGAAAGCTCAAGAAAGTGGAAAGAAAGGGAAAGAAAACCCAAAGAAAGCCCAAAGAAAGCCCAAGGAAAGACCAAAGAAAGGGGAAATAAAGCCCAAAGAAAGGGGAAAGAAAGACCAAAGAAAGCCCAAAGAAAGCCCAAAGAAAGCCCAAAGAAAGCCCAAAGAAAGCCCAAAGAAAGGGGAAAGAAAACCCAAATAAAGGGGAAAGAAAGCCCAAAGAAAGCCCAAAGAAAGCCCAAAGAAAGCCCAAAGAAAGCCCAAAGAAAGTGGAAAGAAAGGGGAAAGAAAACCCAAAGAAAGCCCAAAGAAAGCCCAAGGAAAGCCCAAAGAAAGGGGAAAGAAAGCCCAAAGAAAGGGGATAGAAAGCCCAAAGAAGGCCCAAAGAAAGCCCAAAGAAAGCCCACAGACAGGGGAAAGAAAGCAAAAAAAAAGGGGAAAGAAAGCCCAAAGAAAGCCCAAAGAAAGGGGAAAGAAAGCCCAAAGAAAGGGGAAAGAAAGCCCAAAGAAAGGGGAATGACAGCCCAAAGAAAGGGGAAAGAAAGCCCAAAGAGAGGGGAAAGAAAGCCCAAAGAAAGCCCAAAGAAAGGGGAAAGAAAGCCCAAAGAAAGGGGAAAGAAAGCTCAAAGAAAGCCCAAAGAAAGGGGAAAGAAAGCCCAAAGAAAGGGGAAAGAAAGCCCAAAGAAAGGGGAATGACAGCCCAAAGAAAGGGGAAAGAAAGCCCAAAGAAAGGGGAAAGAAAGCCCAAAGAAAGGGGAAAGAAAGCCCAAAGAAAGGGGAAAGAAAGCCCAAAGAAAGGGGAAAGAAAGCCCAAAGAAAGCCCAAGAAAGTGGAAAGAAAGGGGAAAGAAAACCCAAAGAAAGCCCAAAGAAAGCCAGAGGAAAGACCAAAGAAAGGGGAAATAAAGCCCAAAGAAAGGGGAAAGAAAGACCAAAGAAAGCCCAAAGAAAGCCCAAAGAAAGCCCAAAGAAAGCCCAAAGAAAGCCCAAAGAAAGGGGAAAGAAAGCCCAAAGAAAGGGGAAAGAAAGCCCAAAGAAAGGCGAATGACAGCCCAAAGAAAGGGGAAAGAAAGCCCAAAGAAATGGGAAAGAAAGCCCAAAGAAAGGGGAAAGAAAGCCCAAAGAAAGGGGAAAGAAAGCCCAAAGAAAGCCCAAAGAAAGCCCAAAGAAAGTGGAAAGAAAGGGGAAAGAAAGCCCAAGGAAAGCCCAAAGAAAGGGGAAGGAAAGCCCAAGGAAAGGGGAAAGAAAGCCCAAAGAAAGGGGATAGAAAGCCCAAAGAAGGCCCAAAGAAAGCCCAAAGAAAGCCCAAAGAAAGGGGAAAGAGAGCCCAAAGAAAGGGGAAAGAAAGCCCAAAGAAAGCCCAAAGAAAGCCCAAAGAAAGGGGAAAGAAAGCCCAAAGAAAGGGGAAAGAAAGCCCAAAGAAAGGGGAATGACAGCCCAAAGAAAGGGGAAAGAAAGCCCAAAGAAAGGGGAAAGAAAGCCCAAAGAAAGGGGAAAGAAAGCCCAAAGAAAGGGGAAAGAAAGCCCAAAGAAAGGGGAAACAAAGCCCAAAGAAAGGGGAAAGAAAGCCCAAAGAAAGCCCAAAGAAACGGGAAGAAAGCCCAAAGAAAAGGGAAAGAAAGCCCAAAGAAAGCCCAAAGAAAGGGGAAAGAAAGCCCAAAGAGAGGGGAAAGAAAGCCCAGAGAGAGCCCAAAGAAAGCCCAAAGAAAGCCCAAAGAAAGCCCAAAGAAAAGGGAAAGAAAGCCCAAAGAAAGGGGAAAGAAAGCCCAAAGAAAGTGGAAAGACAGCCCAAAGAAAGGGGAAAGAAAGCCCAAAGAAAGGGGAAAGAAAGCCCAAAGAAAGCCCAAAGAAACGGGAAAGAAAGCCCAAAGAAAAGGGAAAGAAAGCCCAAAGAAAGACCAAAGAAAGCGGAAAGAAAGCCCAAAGAAAGCCTAAAGAAAGCCTAAAGAAAGCCCAAAGAAAGGGGAAACAAAGGCCAAAGAAAGCACAAAGAAAGCCCAAAGAAAGCCCAAAGAAAGGGGAAAGAAAGCCCAAAGAAAGGGCAAAGAAAGCCCAAAGAAAGCCCAAAGAAAGGGGAAAGAAAGCGCAAAGAAAGCCCATAGAAAGCCCAAAGAAAGCCCAAAGAAAGGGGAAAGAAACCCAAAGAAAGGGGAAAGAAAGCCCAAAGAAAGGGGAAAGAAAGCCCAAAGAAAGGGGAAAGAAAGAAAGAAAGCCCAAAGAAAGGGGAAAGAAAGCCCAAAGAAAGGGGAAAGAAAGCCCAAAGAAATGGGAAAGAAAGCCCAAAGAAAGCCCAAAGAAAGGGGAAAGAAAGCCCAAACAGAGGCTAAACAAAGCCCAAAGAAAGGGGAAAGAAAGGGGAAAGAAAGCCCAAAGAAAGGGGATAGAAAGGGGGAAGAAAGCCCAAAGAAAGGGGAAAGAAAGGGGAAAGAAAGCCCAAAGAAAGCCCAAAGAAAGCACAAAGAAAGGGGAAAGAAAGGGGAAAGAAAGCCCAAAGAAATGGGAAAGAAAGCCCAAAGAAAGCCCAAAGAAAGGGGAAAGAAAGCCCAAACAGAGGCTAAACAAAGCCGAAAGAAAGGGGAAAGAAAGGGGAAAGAAAGCCCAAAGAAAGGGGATAGAAAGGGGGAAGAAAGCCCAAAGAAAGGGGAAAGAAAGGGGAAAGAAAGCCCAAAGAAAGCCCCAAGAAAGCCCAAAGAAAGGGGAAAGAAAGCCCAAAATAAGGGGAAAGAAAGCCCAAAGAAAGGGGAAAGAAAGCCCAAAGAAAGCCCCAAGAAAGCCCAAAGAAAGTGGAAAGAAAGGGGAAAGAAAGCCCAAAGAGAGCCCAAAGAAAGCCCAAGGAAAGCCCAAAGAAAGGGGAAAGAAAGCCCAATGAAAGCCCAAAGAAAGCCCAAAGAAAGCCCAAAGAAAGGGGAAAGAAAGCCCAAAGAAAGGGGAAAGAAAGCCCAGAGAAAGCCCAAAGAAAGGGGAAAGAAAGCCCAAAGAAAGCCCAAAGAAAGGGGAAAGAAAGCCCAAAGAAAGGGGAAAGAAAGCACAAAGAAAGGGGAATGACAGCCCAAAGAAAGGGGAAAGAAAGCCCAAAGAAAGGGGAAAGAAAGCCCAAAGAAAGGGGAAAGAAAGCCCAAAGAAAGGGGAAAGAAAGCCCAAAGAAAGCCCAAGAAAGTGGAAAGAAAGGGGAAAGAAAACCCAAAGAAAGCCCAAAGAAAGCCAGAGGAAAGACCAAAGAAAGTGGAAATAAAGCCCAAAGAAAGGGGAAAGAAAGACCAAAGAAAGCCCAAAGAAAGCCCAAAGAAAGCCCAAAGAAAGCCCAAAGAAAGGGGAAAGAAAGCCCAAAGAACGGCGAATGACAGCCCAAAGAAAGGGGAAAGAAAGCCCAAAGAAAGGGGAAAGAAAGCCCAAAGAAAGGGGAAAGAAAGCCCAAAGAAAGGGGAAAGAAAGAGCAAAGAAAGGGGAAAGAAAGCCCAAAGAAAGCCCAAAGAAAGCCCAAAGAAAGTGGAAAGAAAGGGGAAAGAAAGCCCAAGGAAAGCCCAAAGAAAGGGGAAGGAAAGCCCAAAGAAAGGGGAAAGAAAGCCCAAAGAAAGGGGATAGAAAGCCCAAAGAAGGCCCAAATAAAGCCCAAAGAAAGCCCACAGAAAGGGGAAAGAAAGCCCAAAGAAAGGGGAAAGAAAGCCCAAGGAAAGCCCAAAGAAAGCCCAAAGAAAGGGGAAAGAAAGCCCAAAGAAAGGGGAAAGAAAGCCCAAAGAAAGGGGAATGAGAGCCCAAAGAAAGGGGAAAGAAAGCCCAAAGAAAGGGGAAAGAAAGCCCAAATAAAGGGGAAAGAAAGCCCAAAGAAACGGGAAAGAAAGCCCAAAGAAAAGGGAAAGAAAGCCCAAAAAAAGCCCAAAGAAAGTGGAAAGAAAGCCCAAAGAGAGGGGAAAGAAAGCCCAGAGAGAGCCCAAAGAAAGCCCAAAGAAAGCCCAAAGAAAGCCCAAAGAAAAGGGAAAGAAAGCCCAAAGACAGGGGAAAGAAAGCCCAAAGAAAGGGGAAAGACAGCCCAAAGTTAGGGGAAAGAAAGCCCAAAGAAAGGGGAAAGAAAGCCCAAAGAAAGCCCAAAGAAACGGGAAAGAAAGCCCAAACCAAAGGGAAAGAAAGCCCAAAGAAAGCCCAAAGAAAGCGGAAAGAAAGCCCAAAGAAAGCCTAAAGAAAGCCTAAAGAAAGCCCAAAGAAAGGGGAAACAAAGCCCAAAGAAAGCACAAAGAAAGCCCAAAGAAAGCCCAAAGAAAGGGGAAAGAAAGCCCAAAGAAAGGGCAAAGAAAGCCCAAAGAAAGCCCAAAGAAAGGGGAAAGAAAGCGCAAAGAAAGCCCATAGAAAGCCCAAAGAAAGAACAAAGAAAGGGGAAAGAAACCCAAAGAAAGGGGAAAGAAAGCCCAAAGAAAGGGGAAAGAAAGCCCAAAGAAAGGGGAAAGAAAGCCCAAAGAAGGGAAAGAAAGCCCAAAGAAGCCCAAAGAAAGCACAAAGAAAGGGGAAAGAAAGGGGAAAGAAAGCCCAAAGAAATGGAAAGAAAGCCCAAAGAAAGCCCAAAGAAAGGGGAAAGAAAGCCCAAAGAGAGGCTAAACAAAGCCCAAAGAAAGGGGAAAGAAAGGGGAAAGAAAGCCCAAAGAAAGGGGATAGAAAGGGGGAAGAAAGCCCAAAGAAAGGGAAAGAAAGGGGAAAGAAAGCCCAAAGAAAGCCCCAAGAAAGCCCAAAGAAAGGGGAAAGAAAGCCCAAAGAAAGGGGAAAGAAAGCCCAAAGAAAGGGGAAAGAAAGCCCAAAGAAAGCCCCAAGAAAGCCCAAAGAAAGGGGAAAGAAAGCCCAAAGAAACGGGAAAGAAAGCCCAAAGAAAGGGGAAAGAAAGCCCAAAGAAAGCCCAAAGACAGTGGAAAGAAAGGGGAAAGAAAGCCCAAAGAAAGCCCAAGGAGAAAGCCCAAGGAAAGCCAAAGAAAGTGGAAAGAAAGCCCAAAGAAAGGCGAAAGAAAGCCCAATGAAAGCCCAAAGAAAGCCCAAAGAAAGGGGAAAGAAAGGGGAAAGAAAGCCCAAAGAAAGGGGAAAGAAAGCCCAAAGAAATGGGAAAGAAAGGGGAAAGAAAGCCCAAAGAAAGGGGAAAGAAAGGGGGAAAAAAGCCCAAAGAAAGCCCAAAGAAAGCCCAAAGAAAGGGGAAAGAAATCCCAAAGAAAGCCCAAAGAAAGGGGAAAGAAAGCCCAAACAAAGCCCAAAAAAGCCCAAAGAAAGCCCAAAGAAAGGGGAAAGAAAGCCCAAAGAAAGGGGAAAGAAAGCCCAAAGAGAGGGGAAACAAAGCCCAAAGAAAGGGGAAAGAAAGGGGAAAGAAAGCCCAAAGAAAGGGGATAGAAAGAGGGAAGAAAGCCCAAAAGAAAGTGGAAAGAAAGGGGAAAGAAAGCCCAAAGAAAGCCCCAAGAAAGCCCAAAGAAAGGGGAAAGAAAGCCCAAAGAAAGGGGAAAGAAAGCCCAAAGAAAGGGGGAAAGAAAGCCCAAACAAAGGGGAAAGAAAGCCCAAAGGAAGCCCAAAGAAAGCCCAAAGAAAGTGGAAAGAAAGGGGAAAGAAAGCCCAAAGAAAGCCCAAAGAAGCCCAAGGAAAGCCCAAAGAAAGGGGAAAGAAAGCTCAATGAAAGCCAAAGAAAGCCCAAAGAAAGCCCAAAGAAAGGGGAAAGAAAGCCCAAAGAAAGGGGAAAGAAAGCCAGAGAAAGCCCAAAGAAAGGGAAAGAAAGCCCAAAGAAAGCCCAAAGAAAGGGGAAAGAAAGCCCAAAGAAAGGAGAAAGAAAGGGGAAAGAAAGCCCAAAGAAAGGGGAAAGAAAGGGGAAAAAGGACCAAAGAAAGCCCAAAGAAAGCCCAAAGAAAGGGGAAAGAAAGCCCAAAGAAAGCCCAAAGAAAGGGGAAAGAAAGGGGAAAGAAAGCCCAAAGAAAGCCCAAAGAAAGGGGAAAGAAAGCCCAAAGAGAGGGGAAACAAAGCCCAAAGAAAGGGGAAAGAAAGGGGAAAGAAAGCCCAAAGAAAGGGGATAGAAAGGGGGAAGAAAGCCCAAAGAAAGGGGAAAGAAAGCCGAAAGAAAGCCCCAAGAAAGCCCAAGAAAGGGGAAAGAAAGCCCAAAGAAAGGGGAAAGAAAGCCCAAAGAAAGGGGAAAGAAAGCCCAAAGAAAGTGGAAAGAAAGGGGAAAGAAAGCCCAAAGAAAGCCCAAGGAAAGCCCAAAGAAAGGGGAAAGAAAGCCCAAAGAAAGGGGAAAGAAAGCCCAAAGAAAGCCCAAAGAAAGCCCAAAAAAAGGGGAAAGAAAGCCCAAAGAAAGGGGAAAGAAAGCCCAGAGAAAGCCCAAAGAAAGGGGAAAGAAAGCCCAAAGAAAGCCCATAGAAAGGGGAAAGAAAGCCCAAAGAAAGGGGAAAGAAAGGGGAAAGAAAGCCCAAAGAAAGGGGAAGAAAGGGGGAAAAAAGCCCAAAGAAAGCCCAAAGAAAGCCCAAAGAAAGGGGAAAGAAAGCCCAAAGAAAGCCCAAAGAAAGGGGAAAGAAAGCCCAAAGAAAGCCCAAAGAAACCCAAAGAAAGGGGAAAGAAAGCCCAAAGAAAGCCCAAAGAAAGGGGAAAGAAAGCCCAAAGAAAGACCAAAGAAAGGGGAAAGAAAGCCCAAAGAGAGGGGAAACAAAGCCCAAAGAAAGGGAAAGAAAGGGGAAAGAAAGCCCAAAGAAAGGGGATAGAAAGGGGAAAGAAAGCCCAAAGAAAGGGGAAAGAAATCCCAAAGAATGGGGGAAAGAAAGCCCAAAGAAAGGGGAAAGAAAGCCCAAAGAAAGGGGAAAGAAAGCCCAAGGTGAGGGGAAACAAAGCCCAAAGAAAGGGGAAAAAAAGGGGAAAGAAAGCCCAAAGAAAGGGGATAGAAAAGGGGAAAGAAAGCCCAAAGAAAGGGGAAAGAAATCCCAAAGAATGGGGAAAGAAAGCCCAAAGAAAGGGGAAAGAAAGCCCAAAGAAAGGGGAAAGAAAGCCCAAAGAAAGCCCAAATAAAGCCCAAAGAAAGTGGAAAGAAAGGGGAAAGAAAGCCCAAAGAAAGCCCAAAGAAAGCCCAAGGAAAGCCCAAAGAAAGTTGAAAGAAAGCCCAAAGAAAGGGGGAATGACAGCCCAAAGAAAGGGGAAAGAAAGCCCAAAGAAAGGGGAAAGAAAGCCCAAAGAAAGCCCAAAGAAAGTGGAAAAAAAGGGGAAAGAAAGCCCAAGGAAAGCCCAAAGAAAGCCCAAGGAAAGCCCAAAGAAAGGGGAAATAAAGCCCAAAGAAAGGGGAAAGGAAGCCCAAAGAAAGGGGAAAGAAAGCCCAAAGAAAGCCCAAAGAAAGGGAAAGAAAGCCCAAAGAACGGGGAAAGAAAGCTCAATGAAAGCCCAAAGAAAGCCCAAAGAAAGCCCAAAGAAAGCCCAAAGAAAGGGGAAAGAAAGGGGAAAGAAAGCCCAAAGAAAGGGGAAAGAAAGGGGAAAGAAAGCCCAAAGAAAGGGGAAAGAAAGCCCAAAGAAAGCTCAAAGAAAGCCCCAAAGAAAGCCCAAAGAAAGGGGAAAGAAAGGGGAAAGAAAGCCCAAAGAAAGGGGAAAGAAAGGGGAAAGAAAGCCCAAAGAAAGGGGGAAAGAAAGGGGGAAGAAAGCCCAAAGAAAGGGGAAAGAAAGGGGAAAGAAATCCCAAAGAAAGCCCCAAGAAAGCCCAAAGAAAGGGGAAAGAAAGCCCAAAGAAAGGGGAAAGACAGCCCCAAAGAAAGCCCAAAGAAAGGGGAAAGAAAGCCCAAAGAAAGGTAAAAGAAAGCTCAAAGAAAGCCCAAAGAAAGGGGAAAGAAAGCCCAAAGATAGGGGAAAGAAAGCCCAAAGAAAGGGCAAAGAAAGCCCAAAGAAAGGGGAAAGAAAGCCCAGAGAAAGCCCAAAGAAAGCCCAAAGAAAGCCCAAAGAAAGCCCAAAGAAAAGGGAAAGAAAGCCCAAAGAAAGGGGAAAGAAAGCCCAAAGAAAGGGGAATGACAGCCCAAAGAAAGGGGAAAGAAAGCCAAAGAAAGGGGAAAGAAAGCCCAAAGAAAGGGGGAAAGAAAGCCCAAAGAAAGGGGAAAGAAAGCCCAAAGAAAGCCCAAGAAAGTGGAAAGAAAGGGGAAATAAAGCCCAAAGAAAGGGGAGAGAAAGCCCAAAGAAAGCCCAAAGAAAGCCAAAGAAAGCCCAAAGAAAGCCCAAAGAAAGCCCAAAGAAAGCCCAAAGAAAGGGGAAACAAAGCCCAAAGAAAGGCGAATGACAGCCCAAAGAAAGGGGAAAGAAAGCCCAAAGAAAGGGGAAAGAAAGCCCAAAGAAAGGGGAAAAGAAAGCCCAAAGAAAGGGGAAAGAAAGCCCAAAGAAAACCCAAAGAAAGTGGAAAGAAAGGGGGAAAGAAAACCCAAAGAAAGCCCAAAGAAAGGGGAAAGAAAGCCAAAGAAAGGGGAAAGAAAGCCCAAAGAAAGGGGGAAAGAAAGCCCAAAGAAAGCCCAAAGAAAGCCCAAAGAAAGTGGAAAGAAAGGGGAAAGAAAGGGGAAAGAAAGCCCAAAGAAAGCCCAAAGAAAGCCCAAAGAAAGGGGAAAGAAAGCCCAAAGAAAGGGGAAAGAAAGCACAAAGAAAGGGGAATGACAGCCCAAAGAAAGGGGAAAGAAAGCCCAAAGAAAGGGGAAAGAAAGCCCAAAGAAAAGGGGAAAGAAAGCCCAAAGAAAGGAGAAAGAAAGCCCAAAGAAAGGGGAAAGAAAGCCCAAAGAAAGGGGGAAAGAAAGCCCAAAGAAAGGGGAAAGAAAGCCAAAGAAAGGGGAAAGAAAGCCCAGAGAGAGCCCAAAGAAAGCCCAAAGAAAGCCCAAAGAAAGCCCAAAGAAAAGGGAAAGAAAGCCAAAAGAAAGGGGAAAGAAAGCCCCAAAGAAAGGGGAAAGACAGCCCAAAGAAAGGGGAAAGAAAGCCCAAAGAAAGGGGAAAGAAATCCCAAAGAAAGCCCAAAGAAACGGGAAAGAAAGCCCAAAGAAAAGGGAAAGAAAGCCCAAAGAAAGACCAAAGAAAGCAGAGAAAGAAAGCCCAAAGAAAGCCTAAAGAAAGCCCAAAGAAAGGGGAAACAAAGCCCAAAGAAAGCACAAAGAAAGCCCAAAGAAAGGGGGAAAGAAAGCCCAAAGAAAGGGGAAAGAAAGCCCAAAGAAAGGGGAAAGAAAGCCCAAAGAAAGGGGAAGAAAGCCCAAAGAAATCCCACAGAAAGGGGAAAGAAAGCCCAAAGAAAGGGGAAAGAAAGCCCAGAGAGAGCCCAAAGAAAGCCCAAAGAAAGCCCAAAGAAAGCCCAAAGAAAAGGGAAAGAAAGCCGAAAGAAAGGGGAAAGAAAGCCCAAAGAAAGGGGAAAGACAGCCCAAAGAAAGGGGAAAGAAAGCCCAAAGAAAGGGGAAAGAAAGCCCAAAGAAAGGCGAATGACAGCCCAAAGAAAGGGGAAGAGAAAGCCCAAAGAAATGGGAAAGAAAGCCCAAAGAAAGGGGAAAGAAAGCCCAAAGAAAGGGGAAAGAAAGCCCAAAGAAAGGGGAAAGAAAGACCAAAGAAAGGGCAAAGAAAGCCCAAAGAAAGGGGAAAGAAAGCGTAAAGAAATCCCATAGAAAGCCCAAAGAAAGCCCAAAGAAAGGGGAAAGAAAGCCAAAGAAAGGGGAAAGAAAGCCCAAAGAAAGGGGAAAGAAAGCCCAAAGAAAGGGGAAAGAAAGCCCAAAGAAAGCACAAAGAAAGCCCGAAGAAAGTGGAAAGAAAGGGGAAAGAAAGCACAAAGAAAGCCCAAAGAAAGCCCAAGGAAAGCCCAAAGAAAGGGGAAAGAAAGCCCAAAGAAAGGGGAAAGAAAGCCCAATGAAAGCCCAAAGAAAGCCCAAAGAAAAGCCCAAAGAAAGCCCAAAGAAAGGGAAAAGAAAGCCCAAAGAAAGGGGAAAGAAAGCCCAGAGAAAGCCCGAAGAAAGGGGAAAGAAAGCCCAAAGAAAGCCCAAAGAAAGGGGAAAGACAGCCCAAAGAAAGGGGAAAGAAAGGGGAAAGAAAGCCCAAAGAAAGGGGAAAGAAAGGGGGAAAAAAGCCCAAAGAAAGCCCAAAGAAAGCCCAAAGAAAGGGGAAAGAAAGCCCAAAGAAAGCCCAAAGAAAGCCCAAAGAAAGCCCAAAGAAAGCCCAAAGAAAGCCCAAAGAAAGGGGAAAGAAAGCCCAAAGAAAGCCCAAAGAAAGGGGAAAGAAAGCCCAAAGAAAGCCCAAAGAAAGGGGAAAGAAAGCCCAAAGAGAGGGGAAACAAAGCCCAAAGAAAGGGGAAAGAAAGCCCAAAGAAAGGGGATAGAAAGGGGGAAGAAAGCCCAAAGAAAGGGGAAAGAAAGGGGAAAGAAAGCCCATAGAAAGCCCCAAGAAAGCCCAAGGAAAGCCCAAAGAAAGGGGAAAGAAAGCCCAATGAAAGCCCAAAGAAAGCCCAAAGAAAGCCCAAAGAAAGGGGAAAGAAAGCCCAAAGAAAGGGGAAAGAAAGCCCTGAGAAAGCCCAAAGAAAGGGGAAAGAAAGCCCAAAGAAAGCCCAAAGAAAGGGGAAAGAAAGCCCAAAGAAAGGAGAAAGAAAGGGGAAAGAAAGCCCAAAGAAAGGGGAAAGAAAGGGGGAAAAAGGACCAAAGAAAGCCCAAAGAAAGCCCAAAGAAAGGGGAAAGAAAGCCCAAAGAATGCCCAAAGAAAGGGGAAAGAAAGCCCAAAGAAAGCCCAAAGAAAGGGGAAAGAAAGGGGAAAGAAAGCCCAAAGAAAGCCCAAAGAAAGGGGAAAGAAAGCCCAAAGAGAGGGGAAACAAAGCCCAAAGAAAGGGGAAAGAAAGGGGAAAGAAAGCCCAAAGAAAGGGGATAGAAAGGGGGAAGAAAGCCCAAAGAAAGGGGAAAGAAAGCCCAAAGAAAGCCCCAAGAAAGCTCAAAGAAAGGGGAAAGAAAGCCCAAAGAAAGGGGAAAGAAAGCCCAAAGAAAGGGGAAAGAAAGCCCAAAGAAAGGGGAAAGAAAGCCCAAAGAAAGTGGAAAGAAAGGGGAAAGAAAGCCCAAAGAAAGCCCAAGGAAATCCCAAAGAAAGGGGAAAGAAAGCCCAAAGAAAGGGGAAAGAAAGCCCAAAGAAAGCCCAAAGTAAGCCCAAAGAAAGGGGAAAGAAAGCCCAAAGAAAGGGGAAAGAAAGCCCAGAGAAAGCCCAAAGAAAGGGGAAAGAAAGCCCAAAGAAAGCCCAAAGAAAGGGGAAAGAAAGCCCAAAGAAAGGGGAAAGAAAGGGGAAAGAAAGCCCAAAGAAAGGGGAAAGAAAGGGGGAAAAAAGCCCAAAGAAAGCCCAAAGAAAGCCCAAAGAAAGGGGAAAGAAAGCCCAAAGAAAGCCCAAAGAAAGGGGAAAGAAAGCCCAAAGAAAGCCCAAAGAAACCCAAAGAAAGGGGAAAGAAAGCCCAAAGAAAGCCCAAAGAAAGGGGAAAGAAAGCCCAAAGAAAGACCAAAGAAAGGGGAAAGAAAGCCCAAAGAGAGGGGAAACAAAGCCCAAAGAAAGGGGAAAGAAAGGGGAAAGAAAGCCCAAAGAAAGGGGATAGAAAGGGGAAAGAAAGCCCAAAGAAAGGGGAAAGAAAGCCCAAAGAAAGGGGAAAGAAATCCCAAAGAATGGGGAAAGAAAGCCCAAAGAAAGGGGAAAGAAAGCCCAAAGAAAGGGGAAAGAAAGCCCAAAGAAAGCCCAAAGAAAGCCCAAAGAAAGTGGAAAGAAAGGGGAAAGAAAGCCCAAAGAAAGCCCAAAGAAATCCCAAGGAAAGCCCAAAGAAAGGGGTATGACAGCCCAAAGAAAGGGGAAAGAAAGCCCAAAGAAAGGGGAAAGAAAGCCCAAAGGAAGGGGAAAGAAAGCCCAAAGAAAGGGGAAAGAAAGCCCAAAGAAAGGGGAAAGAAAGCCCAAAGAAAGCCCAAAGAAAGTGGAAAAAAAGGGGAAAGAAAGCCCAAAGAAAGCCCAAAGAAAGCCCAAGGAAAGCCCAAAGAAAGGGGAAATAAAGCCCAAAGAAAGGGGAAAGAAAGCCCAAAGAAAGGGGAAAGAAAGCCCAAAGAAAGCCCAAAGAAAGCCCAAAGAAAGCCCAAAGAAAGCCCAAAGAAAGGGGAAAGAAAGGGGAAAGAAAGCCCAAAGAAAGGGGAAAGAAAGGGGAAAGAAAGCCCAAAGAAAGGGGAAAGAAAGCCCAAAGAAAGCCCAAAGAAAGCCCAAAGAAAGCCCAAAGAAAGGGGAAAGAAAGGGGAAAGAAAGCCCAATGAAAGGGGAAAGAAAGGGGAAAGAAAGCCCAAAGAAAGGGGAAAGAAAGGGGGAAGAAAGCCCAAAGAAAGGGGAAAGAAAGGGGAAAGAAATCCCAAAGAAAGCCCCAAGAAAGCCCAAAGAAAGGGGAAAGAAAGCCCAAAGAAAGCCCAAAGAAAGGGGAAAGAAAGCGCAAAGAAAGGGGAAAGAAAGCCCAAAGAAAGGGGAAAGACAGCCCAAAGAAAGCCCAAGGAAAGCCCAAAGAAAGGGGAAAGAAAGCCCAAAGAAAGGGGAAAGAAAGCTCAAAGAAAGCCCAAAGAAAGGGGAAAGAAAGCCCAAAGATAGGGGAAAGAAAGCCCAAAGAAAGGGCAAAGAAAGCCCAAAGAAAGGGGAAAGAAAGCCCAGAGAAAGCCCAAAGAAAGCCCAAAGAAAGCCCAAAGAAAGCCCAAAGAAAAGGGAAAGAAAGCCCAAAGAAAGGGGAAAGAAAGCCCAAAGAAAGGGGAATGACAGCCCAAAGAAAGGGGAAAGAAAGCCCAAAGAAAGGGGAAAGAAAGCCCAAAGAAAGGGGAAAGAAAGCCCAAAGAAAGGGGAAAGAAAGCCCAAAGAAAGCCCAAGAAAGCGGAAAGAAAGGGGAAATAAAGCCCAAAGAAAGGGGAGAGAAAGACCAAAGAAAGCCCAAAGAAAGCCCAAGAAAGCCCAAAGAAAGCCCAAAGAAAGCCCAAAGAAAGGGGAAACAAAGCCCAAAGAAAGGCGAATGACAGCCCAAAGAAAGGGGAAAGAAAGCCCAAAGAAAGGGGAAAGAAAGCCCAAAGAAAGGGGAAAGAAAGCCCAAAGAAAGCCCAAAGAAAGTGGAAAGAAAGGGGAAAGAAAACCCAAAGAAAGCCCAAAGAAAGCCCAAGGAAAGCCCAAAGAAAGGGGAAAGAAAGCCCAAAGAAAGGGGATAGAAAGCCCAAAGAAGGCCCAAAGAAAGCCCAAAGAAAGCCCACAGAAAGGGGAAAGAAAGCCCAAAGAAAGGGGAAAGAAAGCCCAAAGAAAGCCCAAAGAAAGGGGAAAGAAATCCCAAAGAAAGGGGAAAGAAAGCCCAAAGAAAGGGGAATGACAGCCCAAAGAAAGGGGAAAGAAAGCCCAAAGAAAGGGGAAAGAAAGCCCAAAGAAAGGGGAAAGAAAGCCCAAAGAAAGGAGAAAGAAAGCCCAAAGAAAGGGGAAAGAAAGCCCAAAGAAAGGGGAAAGAAAGCCCAAAGAAAGCCCACAGAAAGGGGAAAGAAAGCCCAAAGAAAGGGGAAAGAAAGCCCAGAGAGAGCCCAAAGAAAGCCCAAAGAAAGCCCAAAGAAAGCCCAAAGAAAAGGGAAAGAAAGCCAAAAGAAAGGGGAAAGAAAGCCCAAAGAAAGGGGAAAGACAGCCCAAAGAAAGGGGAAAGAAAGCCCAAAGAAAGGGGAAAGAAAGCCCAAAGAAAGCCCAAAGAAACGGGAAAGAAAGCCCAAAGAAAAGGGAAAGAAAGCCCAAAGAAAGCCCAAAGAAAGCGGAAAGAAAGCCCAAAGAAAGCCTAAAGAAAGCCCAAAGAAAGGGGAAACAAAGCCCAAAGAAAGCACAAAGAAAGCCCAAAGAAAGGGGAAAGAAAGCCCAAAGAAAGGGGAAAGAAAGCCCAAAGAAAGGGGAAAGAAAGCCCAAAGAAAGGGGAAAGAAAGCCCAAAGAAAGCCCACAGAAAGGGGAAAGAAAGCCCAAAGAAAGGGGAAAGAAAGCCCAGAGAGAGCCCAAAGAAAGCCCAAAGAAAGCCCAAAGAAAGCCCAAAGAAAAGGGAAAGAAAGCCGAAAGAAAGGGGAAAGAAAGCCCAAAGAAAGGGGAAAGACAGCCCAAAGAAAGGGGAAAGAAAGCCCAAAGAAAGGGGAAAGAAAGCCCAAAGAAAGCCCAAAGAAACGGGAAAGAAAGCCCAAAGAATAGGGAAAGAAAGCCCAAAGAAATCCCAAAGAAAGCGGAAAGAAAGCCCAAAGAAAGCATAAAGAAAGCCCAAAGAAAGGGGAAACAAAGCCCAAAGAAAGCACAAAGAAAGCCCAAAGAAAGGGGAAAGAAAGACTAAAGAAAGGGCAAAGAAAGCCCAAAGAAAGTGGAAAGAAAGGGGAAAGAAAGCACAAAGAAAGCCCAAAGAAAGCCCAAGGAAAGCCCAAATAAAGGGGAAAGAAAGCCCAAAGAAAGGGGAAAGAAAGCCCAATGAAAGCCCAAAGAAAGCCCAAAGAAAGTGGAAAGAAAGCCCAAAGAAAGCCCAAAGAAAGGGGAAAGAAAGCCCAAAGAAAGACCAAAGAAAGGGGAAAGAAAGCCCAAAGAGAGGGGAAACAAAGCCCAAAGAAAGGGGAAAGAAAGGGGAAAGAAAGCCCAAAGAAAGGGGATAGAAAGGGGAAAGAAAGCCCAAAGAAAGGGGAAAGAAATCCCAAAGAATGGGGAAAGAAAGCCCAAAGAAAGGGGAAAGAAAGCCCAAAGAAAGGGGAAGGAAAGCCCAAAGAAAGCCCAAAGAAAGCCCAAAGAAAGTGGAAAGAAAGGGGAAAGAAAGCCCAAAGAAAGCCCAAAGAAATCCCAAGGAAAGCCCAAAGAAAGGGGAAAGAAAGCCCAAAGAAAGGGGTATGACAGCCCAAAGAAAGGGGAAAGAAAGCCCAAAGAAAGGGGAAAGAAAGCCCAAAGGAAGGGGAAAGAAAGCCCAAAGAAAGGGGAAAGAAAGCCCAAAGAAAGGGGAAAGAAAGCCCAAAGAAAGCCCAAAGAAAGTGGAAAAAAAGGGGAAAGAAAGCCCAAAGAAAGCCCAAAGAAAGCCGAAGGAAAGCCCAAAGAAAGGGGAAATAAAGCCCAAAGAAAGGGGAAAGAAAGCCCAAAGAAAGGGGAAAGAAAGCCCAAAGAAAGCCCAAAGAAAGGGGAAAGAAAGCCCAAAGAACAGGGAAAGAAAGCTCAATGAAAGCCCAAAGAAAGCCCAAAGAAAGCCCAAAGAAAGCCCAAAGAAAGGGGAAAGAAAGGGGAAAGAAAGCCCAAAGAAAGGGGAAAGAAAGGGGAAAGAAAGCCCAAAGAAAGGGGAAAGAAAGCCCAAAGAAAGCCCAAAGAAAGCCCAAAGAAAGCCCAAAGAAAGGGGAAAGAAAGGGGAAAGAAAGCCCAAAGAAAGGGGAAAGAAAGGGGAAAGAAAGCCCAAAGAAAGGGGAAAGAAAGGGGGAAGAAAGCCCAAAGAAAGGGGAAAGAAAGGGGAAAGAAATCCCAAAGAAAGCCCCAAGAAAGCCCAAAGAAAGGGGAAAGAAAGCCCAAAGAAAGCCCGAAGAAAGGGGAAAGAAAGCGCAAAGAAAGGGGAAAGAAAGCCCAAAGAAAGGGGAAAGACAGCCCAAAGAAAGCCCAAGGAAAGCCCAAAGAAAGGGGAAAGAAAGCCCAAAGAAAGGGGAAAGAAAGCTCAAAGAAAGCCCAAAGAAAGGGGAAAGAAAGCCCAAAGATAGGGGAAAGAAAGCCCAAAGAAAGGGCAAAGAAAGCCCAAAGAAAGGGGAAAGAAAGCCCAGAGAAAGCCCAAAGAAAGCCCAAAGAAAGCCCAAAGAAAGCCCAAAGAAAAGGGAAAGAAAGCCCAAAGAAAGGGGAAAGAAAGCCCAAAGAAAGGGGAATGACAGCCCAAAGAAAGGGGAAAGAAAGCCCAAAGAAAGGGGAAAGAAAGCCCAAAGAAAGGGGAAAGAAAGCCCAAAGAAAGGGGAAAGAAAGCCCAAAGAAAGCCCAAGAAAGCGGAAAGAAAGGGGAAATAAAGCCCAAAGAAAGGGGAGAGAAAGACCAAAGAAAGCCCAAAGAAAGCCCAAAGAAAGCCCAAAGAAAGCCCAAAGAAAGCCCAAAGAAAGCCCAAAGAAAGGGGAAACAAAGCCCAAAGAAAGGCGAATGACAGCCCAAAGAAAGGGGAAAGAAAGCCCAAAGAAAGGGGAAAGAAAGCCCAAAGAAAGGGGAAAGAAAGCCCAAAGAAAGGGGAAAGAAAGCCCAAAGAAAGCCCAAAGAAAGTGGAAAGAAAGGGGAAAGAAAACCCAAAGAAAGCCCAAAGAAAGCCCAAGGAAAGCCCAAAGAAAGGGGAAAGAAAGCCCAAAGAAAGGGGATAGAAAGCCCAAAGAAGGCCCAAAGAAAGCCCAAAGAAAGCCCACAGAAAGGGGAAAGAAAGCCCAAAGAAAGGGGAAAGAAAGCCCAAAGAAAGCCCAAAGAAAGGGGAAAGAAAGCCCAAAGAAAGGGGAAAGAAAGCCCAAAGAAAGGGGAATGACAGCCCAAAGAAAGGGGAAAGAAAGCCCAAAGAAAGGGGAAAGAAAGCCCAAAGAAAGGGGAAAGAAAGCCCAAAGAAAGGAGAAAGAAAGCCCAAAGAAAGGGGAAAGAAAGCCCAAAGAAAGGGGAAAGAAAGCCCAAAGAAAGCCCACAGAAAGGGGAAAGAAAGCCCAAAGAAAGGGGAAAGAAAGCCCAGAGAGAGCCCAAAGAAAGCCCAAAGAAAGCCCAAAGAAAGCCCAAAGAAAAGGGAAAGAAAGCCAAAAGAAAGGGGAAAGAAAGCCCAAAGAAAGGGGAAAGACAGCCCAAAGAAAGGGGAAAGAAAGCCCAAAGAAAGGGGAAAGAAAGCCCAAAGAAAGCCCAAAGAAACGGGAAAGAAAGCCCAAAGAAAAGGGAAAGAAAGCCCAAAGAAAGCCCAAAGAAAGCGGAAAGAAAGCCCAAAGAAAGCCTAAAGAAAGCCCAAAGAAAGGGGAAACAAAGCCCAAAGAAAGCACAAAGAAAGCCCAAAGAAAGGGGAAAGAAAGCCCAAAGAAAGGGGAAAGAAAGCCCAAAGAAAGGGGAAAGAAAGCCCAAAGAAAGGGGAAAGAAAGCCCAAAGAAAGCCCACAGAAAGGGGAAAGAAAGCCCAAAGAAAGGGGAAAGAAAGCCCAGAGAGAGCCCAAAGAAAGCCCAAAGAAAGCCCAAAGAAAGCCCAAAGAAAAGGGAAAGAAAGCCGAAAGAAAGGGGAAAGAAAGCCCAAAGAAAGGGGAAAGACAGCCCAAAGAAAGGGGAAAGAAAGCCCAAAGAAAGGGGAAAGAAAGCCCAAAGAAAGCCCAAAGAAACGGGAAAGAAAGCCCAAAGAATAGGGAAAGAAAGCCCAAAGAAATCCCAAAGAAAGCGGAAAGAAAGCCCAAAGAAAGCATAAAGGAAGACCAAAGAAAGGGGAAACAAAGCCCAAAGAAAGCACGAAGAAAGCCCAAAGAAAGGGGAAAGAAAGACCAAAGAAAGGGCAAAGAAAGCCCAAAGAAAGTGGAAAGAAAGGGGAAAGAAAGCACAAAGAAAGCCCAAAGAAAGCCCAAGGAAAGCCCAAATAAAGGGGAAAGAAAGCCCAAAGAAAGGGTAAAGAAAGCCCAATGAAAGCCCAAAGAAAGCCCAAAGAAAGCCCAAAGAAAGCCCAAAGAAAGCCCAAAGAAAGGGAAAAGAAAGCCCAAAGAAAGGGGAAAGAAAGCCCAGAGAAAGCCCAAAGAAAGGGGAAAGAAAGCCGAAAGAAAGCCCAAAGAAAGGGAAAAGACAGCCCAAAGAAAGGGGAAAGAAAGCCCAAAGAAAGGGGAAAGAAAGGGGGAAAAAAGCCCAAAGAAAGCCAAAGAAAGCCCAAAGAAAGGGGAAAGAAAGCCCAAAGAAAGCCCAAGAAAGCCCAAAGAAAGCCCAAAGAAAGCCAAAGAAAGCCCAAAGAAAGCCCAAAGAAAGGGGAAAGAAAGCCCAAAGAAAGCCCAAAGAAAGGGGAAAGAAAGCCCAAAGAAAGGGGAAAGAAAGCCCAAAGAGAGGGGAAACAAAGCCCAAAGAAAGGGGAAAGAAAGCCCAAAGAAAGGGGATAGAAAGGGGGAAGAAAGCCCAAAGAAAGGGGAAAGAAAGGGGAAAGAAAGCCCATAGAAAGCCCAAGAAAGCCCAAAGAAAGGGGAAAGAAAGCCCAAAGAAAACCCAAGAAAGTGGAAAGAAAGGGAAAGAAAGCCCAAAGAAAGCCCAAAAAGCCCAAGAAAGAACCAGAAAGACCAAAGAAAGGGAAATAAAAGGCCCAAAGAAAGGGGAAAGAAAGCCAAAGAAAGCCCAAAGAAAGCCAAGAAAGCCCAAAGCCAAAGAAAGGGGAAAGAAAGCCCAAAGAAGGGGAAAGAAAGCCCAAAGAAAGGGGAAAGAAAGCCCAAAGAAAGCCAAGAAAGCGGAAAGAAAGGGGAAATAAAGCCCAAAGAAAGGGGAGAGAAAGACCAAAGAAAGCCCAAAGAAAGCCCAAAGAAAGCCAAAGAAAGCCCAAAGAAAGCCCAAAGAAAGCCCAAAGAAAGGGGAAAGAAAGCCCAAAGAGAGGGGAAACAAAGCCCAAAGAAAGGGGAAAGAAAGCCCAAAGAAAGGGGATAGAAAGGGGGAAGAAAGCCCAAAGAAGGGGAAAGAAAGGGGAAAGAAAGCCCATAGAAAGCCCCAAGAAAGCCCAAAGAAAGGGGAAAGAAAGCCCAAAGAAAACCCAAGAAAGTGGAAAGAAAGGGGAAAGAAAGCCCAAAGAAAGCCCAAAGAAAGCCCAAGGAAAGACCAAAGAAAGGGGAAATAAAGCCCAAAGAAAGGGGAAAGAAAGCCAAAGAAAGCCCAAAGAAAGCCCAAAGAAAGCCCAAGAAAGGGGAAAGAAAGCCCAAAGAAAGGGGAAAGAAAGCCCAAAGAAAGGGGAAAGAAAGCCAAAGAAAGCCCAAGAAAGCGGAAAGAAAGGGGAAATAAAGCCCAAAGAAAGGGGAGAGAAAGACCAAAGAAAGCCAAAGAAAGCCCAAAGAAAGCCCAAAGAAAGCCCAAAGAAAGCCAAAGAAAGCCCAAAGAAAGGGGAAACAAAGCCCAAGAAAGGCGAATGACAGCCCAAAGAAAGGGGAAAGAAAGCCCAAAGAAAGGGGAAAGAAAGCCCAAAGAAAGGGGAAAGAAAGCCCAAAGAAAGGGGAAAGAAAGCCCAAAGAAAGCCCAAAGAAAGTGGAAAGAAAGGGGAAAGAAAACCCAAAGAAAGCCCAAAGAAAGCCCAAGGAAAGCCCAAAGAAAGGGGAAAGAAAGCCCAAAGAAAGGGGATAGAAAGCCCAAAGAAGGCCCAAAGAAAGCCCAAAGAAAGCCCACAGAAAGGGGAAAGAAAGCCCAAAGAAAGGGGAAAGAAAGCCCAAAGAAAGCCCAAAGAAAGGGGAAAGAAAGCCCAAAGAAAGGGGAAAGAAAGCCCAAAGAAAGGGGAATGACAGCCCAAAGAAAGGGGAAAGAAAGCCCAAAGAAAGGGGAAAGAAAGCCCAAAGAAAGGGGAAAGAAAGCCCAAAGAAAGGAGAAAGAAAGCCCAAAGAAAGGGGAAAGAAAGCCCAAAGAAAGGGGAAAGAAAGCCCAAAGAAAGCCCACAGAAAGGGGAAAGAAAGCCCAAAGAAAGGGGAAAGAAAGCCCAGAGAGAGCCCAAAGAAAGCCCAAAGAAAGCCCAAAGAAAGCCCAAAGAAAAGGGAAAGAAAGCCAAAAGAAAGGGGAAAGAAAGCCCAAAGAAAGGGGAAAGACAGCCCAAAGAAAGGGGAAAGAAAGCCCAAAGAAAGGGGAAAGAAAGCCCAAAGAAAGCCCAAAGAAACGGGAAAGAAAGCCCAAAGAAAAGGGAAAGAAAGCCCAAAGAAAGCCCAAAGAAAGCGGAAAGAAAGCCCAAAGAAAGCCTAAAGAAAGCCCAAAGAAAGGGGAAACAAAGCCCAAAGAAAGCACAAAGAAAGCCCAAAGAAAGGGGAAAGAAAGCCCAAAGAAAGGGGAAAGAAAGCCCAAAGAAAGGGGAAAGAAAGCCCAAAGAAAGGGGAAAGAAAGCCCAAAGAAAGCCCACAGAAAGGGGAAAGAAAGCCCAAAGAAAGGGGAAAGAAAGCCCAGAGAGAGCCCAAAGAAAGCCCAAAGAAAGCCCAAAGAAAGCCCAAAGAAAAGGGAAAGAAAGCCGAAAGAAAGGGGAAAGAAAGCCCAAAGAAAGGGGAAAGACAGCCCAAAGAAAGGGGAAAGAAAGCCCAAAGAAAGGGGAAAGAAAGCCCAAAGAAAGCCCAAAGAAACGGGAAAGAAAGCCCAAAGAATAGGGAAAGAAAGCCCAAAGAAATCCCAAAGAAAGCGGAAAGAAAGCCCAAAGAAAGCATAAAGAAAGACCAAAGAAAGGGGAAACAAAGCCCAAAGAAAGCACGAAGAAAGCCCAAAGAAAGGGGAAAGAAAGACCAAAGAAAGGGCAAAGAAAGCCCAAAGAAAGTGGAAAGAAAGGGGAAAGAAAGCACAAAGAAAGCCCAAAGAAAGCCCAAGGAAAGCCCAAATAAAGGGGAAAGAAAGCCCAAAGAAAGGGTAAAGAAAGCCCAATGAAAGCCCAAAGAAAGCCCAAAGAAAGCCCAAAGAAAGCCCAAAGAAAGCCCAAAGAAAGGGAAAAGAAAGCCCAAAGAAAGGGGAAAGAAAGCCCAGAGAAAGCCCAAAGAAAGGGGAAAGAAAGCCGAAAGAAAGCCCAAAGAAAGGGAAAAGACAGCCCAAAGAAAGGGGAAAGAAAGCCCAAAGAAAGGGGAAAGAAAGGGGGAAAAAAGCCCAAAGAAAGCCCAAAGAAAGCCCAAAGAAAGGGGAAAGAAAGCCCAAAGAAAGCCCAAAGAAAGCCCAAAGAAAGCCCAAAGAAAGCCCAAAGAAAGCCCAAAGAAAGCCCAAAGAAAGGGGAAAGAAAGCCCAAAGAAAGCCCAAAGAAAGGGGAAAGAAAGCCCAAAGAAAGGGGAAAGAAAGCCCAAAGAGAGGGGAAACAAAGCCCAAAGAAAGGGGAAAGAAAGCCCAAAGAAAGGGGATAGAAAGGGGGAAGAAAGCCCAAAGAAAGGGGAAAGAAAGGGGAAAGAAAGCCCATAGAAAGCCCCAAGAAAGCCCAAAGAAAGGGGAAAGAAAGCCCAAAGAAAACCCAAGAAAGTGGAAAGAAAGGGGAAAGAAAGCCCAAAGAAAGCCCAAAGAAAGCCCAAGGAAAGACCAAAGAAAGGGGAAATAAAGCCCAAAGAAAGGGGAAAGAAAGCCCAAAGAAAGCCCAAAGAAAGCCCAAAGAAAGCCCAAAGAAAGGGGAAAGAAAGCCCAAAGAAAGGGGAAAGAAAGCCCAAAGAAAGGGGAAAGAAAGCCCAAAGAAAGCCCAAGAAAGCGGAAAGAAAGGGGAAATAAAGCCCAAAGAAAGGGGAGAGAAAGACCAAAGAAAGCCCAAAGAAAGCCCAAAGAAAGCCCAAGAAAGCCCAAAGAAAGCCCAAAGAAAGCCCAAAGAAAGGGGAAAGAAAGCCCAAAGAGAGGGGAAACAAAGCCCAAAGAAAGGGGAAAGAAAGCCCAAAGAAAGGGGATAGAAAGGGGGAAGAAAGCCCAAAGAAAGGGGAAAGAAAGGGGAAAGAAAGCCCATAGAAAGCCCCAAGAAAGCCCAAAGAAAGGGGAAAGAAAGCCCAAAGAAAACCCAAGAAAGTGGAAAGAAAGGGGAAAGAAAGCCCAAAGAAAGCCCAAAGAAAGCCCAAGGAAAGACCAAAGAAAGGGGAAATAAAGCCCAAAGAAAGGGGAAAGAAAGCCCAAAGAAAGCCCAAAGAAAGCCCAAAGAAAGCCCAAAGAAAGGGGAAAGAAAGCCCAAAGAAAGGGGAAAGAAAGCCCAAAGAAAGGGGAAAGAAAGCCCAAAGAAAGCCCAAGAAAGCGGAAAGAAAGGGGAAATAAAGCCCAAAGAAAGGGGAGAGAAAGACCAAAGAAAGCCCAAAGAAAGCCCAAAGAAAGCCCAAAGAAAGCCCAAAGAAAGCCCAAAGAAAGCCCAAAGAAAGGGGAAACAAAGCCCAAAGAAAGGCGAATGACAGCCCAAAGAAAGGGGAAAGAAAGCCCAAAGAAAGGGGAAAGAAAGCCCAAAGAAAGGGGAAAGAAAGCCCAAAGAAAGGGGAAAGAAAGCCCAAAGAAAGCCCAAAGAAAGTGGAAAGAAAGGGGAAAGAAAACCCAAAGAAAGCCCAAAGAAAGCCCAAGGAAAGCCCAAAGAAAGGGGAAAGAAAGCCCAAAGAAAGGGGATAGAAAGCCCAAAGAAGGCCCAAAGAAAGCCCAAAGAAAGCCCACAGAAAGGGGAAAGAAAGCCCAAAGAAAGGGGAAAGAAAGCCCAAAGAAAGCCCAAAGAAAGGGGAAAGAAAGCCCAAAGAAAGGGGAAAGAAAGCCCAAAGAAAGGGGAATGACAGCCCAAAGAAAGGGGAAAGAAAGCCCAAAGAAAGGGGAAAGAAAGCCCAAAGAAAGGGGAAAGAAAGCCCAAAGAAAGGAGAAAGAAAGCCCAAAGAAAGGGGAAAGAAAGCCCAAAGAAAGGGGAAAGAAAGCCCAAAGAAAGCCCACAGAAAGGGGAAAGAAAGCCCAAAGAAAGGGGAAAGAAAGCCCAGAGAGAGCCCAAAGAAAGCCCAAAGAAAGCCCAAAGAAAGCCCAAAGAAAAGGGAAAGAAAGCCAAAAGAAAGGGGAAAGAAAGCCCAAAGAAAGGGGAAAGACAGCCCAAAGAAAGGGGAAAGAAAGCCCAAAGAAAGGGGAAAGAAAGCCCAAAGAAAGCCCAAAGAAACGGGAAAGAAAGCCCAAAGAAAAGGGAAAGAAAGCCCAAAGAAAGCCCAAAGAAAGCGGAAAGAAAGCCCAAAGAAAGCCTAAAGAAAGCCCAAAGAAAGGGGAAACAAAGCCCAAAGAAAGCACAAAGAAAGCCCAAAGAAAGGGGAAAGAAAGCCCAAAGAAAGGGGAAAGAAAGCCCAAAGAAAGGGGAAAGAAAGCCCAAAGAAAGGGGAAAGAAAGCCCAAAGAAAGCCCACAGAAAGGGGAAAGAAAGCCCAAAGAAAGGGGAAAGAAAGCCCAGAGAGAGCCCAAAGAAAGCCCAAAGAAAGCCCAAAGAAAGCCCAAAGAAAAGGGAAAGAAAGCCGAAAGAAAGGGGAAAGAAAGCCCAAAGAAAGGGGAAAGACAGCCCAAAGAAAGGGGAAAGAAAGCCCAAAGAAAGGGGAAAGAAAGCCCAAAGAAAGCCCAAAGAAACGGGAAAGAAAGCCCAAAGAATAGGGAAAGAAAGCCCAAAGAAATCCCAAAGAAAGCGGAAAGAAAGCCCAAAGAAAGCATAAAGAAAGACCAAAGAAAGGGGAAACAAAGCCCAAAGAAAGCACGAAGAAAGCCCAAAGAAAGGGGAAAGAAAGACCAAAGAAAGGGCAAAGAAAGCCCAAAGAAAGTGGAAAGAAAGGGGAAAGAAAGCACAAAGAAAGCCCAAAGAAAGCCCAAGGAAAGCCCAAATAAAGGGGAAAGAAAGCCCAAAGAAAGGGGAAAGAAAGCCCAATGAAAGCCCAATGAAAGCCCAAAGAAAGCCCAAAGAAAGCCCAAAGAAAGCCCAAAGAAAGCCCAAAGAAAGGGAAAAGAAAGCCCAAAGAAAGGGGAAAGAAAGCCCAGAGAAAGCCCAAAGAAAGGGGAAAGAAAGCCGAAAGAAAGCCCAAAGAAAGGGGAAAGACAGCCCAAAGAAAGGGGAAAGAAAGCCCAAAGAAAGGGGAAAGAAAGGGGGAAAAAAGCCCAAAGAAAGCCCAAAGAAAGCCCAAAGAAAGGGGAAAGAAAGCCCAAAGAAAGCCCAAAGAAAGCCCAAAGAAAGCCCAAAGAAAGCCCAAAGAAAGCCCAAAGAAAGCCCAAAGAAAGGGGAAAGAAAGCCCAAAGAAAGCCCAAAGAAAGGGGAAAGAAAGCCCAAAGAAAGGGGAAAGAAAGCCCAAAGAGAGGGGAAACAAAGCCCAAAGAAAGGGGAAAGAAAGCCCAAAGAAAGGGGATAGAAAGGGGGAAGAAAGCCCAAAGAAAGGGGAAAGAAAGGGGAAAGAAAGCCCATAGAAAGCCCCAAGAAAGCCCAAAGAAAGGGGAAAGAAAGCCCAAAGAAAACCCAAGAAAGTGGAAAGAAAGGGGAAAGAAAGCCCAAAGAAAGCCCAAAGAAAGCCCAAGGAAAGACCAAAGAAAGGGGAAATAAAGCCCAAAGAAAGGGGAAAGAAAGCCCAAAGAAAGCCCAAAGAAAGCCCAAAGAAAGCCCAAAGAAAGGGGAAAGAAAGCCCAAAGAAAGGGGAAAGAAAGCCCAAAGAAAGGGGAAAGAAAGCCCAAAGAAAGGGGAAAGAAAGCCCAAAGAAAGCCCAAAGAAAGTGGAAAGAAAGGGGAAAGAAAACCCAAAGAAAGCCCAAAGAAAGCCCAAGGAAAGCCCAAAGAAAGGGGAAAGAAAGCCCAAAGAAAGGGGATAGAAAGCCCAAAGAAGGCCCAAAGAAAGCCCAAAGAAATCCCACAGAAAGGGGAAAGAATGCCCAAAGAAAGGGGAAAGAAAGCCCAAAGAAAGCCCAAAGAAAGCCCAAAGAAAGGGGAAAGAAAGCCCAAAGAAAGGGGAAAGAAAGCCCAAAGAAAGGGGAAAGAAAGCCCAAAGAAAGGGGAAAGAAAGCCCAAAGAAAGGGGAAAGAAAGGGGAAAGAAAGCCCAAAGAAAGGGGAAAGAAAGGGGGAAAAAAGCCCAAAGAAAGCCCAAAGAAAGCCCAAAAAGGGGAAAGAAAGCCCAAAGAAAGCCCAAAGAAAGGGGAAAGAAAGCCCAAAGAAAACCCAAAGAAAGTCCAAAGAAAGCCCAAAGAAAGCCCAAAGAAAGGGGAAAGAAAGGGGAAAGAAAGCCCAAAGAAAGGGGAAAGAAAGCCCAAAGAAAGCCCAAAGAAAGGGGAAAGAAAGCCCAAAGAGAGGGGAAACAAAGCCCAAAGAAAGGGGAAAGAAAGGGGAAAGAAAGCCCAAAGAAAGGGGATAGAAAGGGGGAAGAAAGCCCAAAGAAAGGGGAAAGAAAGGGGAAAGAAAGCCCATAGAAAGCCCCAAGAAAGCCCAAAGAAAGGGGAAAGAAAGCCCAAAGAAAGCACAAAGAAAGTGGAAAGAAAGGGGAAAGAAAGCCCAAAAAAAGCCCAAAGAAAGCCCAAGGAAAGCCCAAAGAAAGGGGAAAGAAAGCCCAAAGAAAGGGGAAAGAAAGCCCAAAGAAAGCCCAAAGAAAGCCCAAGGAAAGCCCACAGAAAGGGGAAAGAAAGCCCAAAGAAATGGGAAAGAAAGCCCAAAGAAAGGGGAAAGAAAGCCCAAAGAAAGCTCAAAGAAAGGGGAAAGAAAACCCAAAGAAAGCCCAAAGAAATGGGAAAGAAATCCCAAAGAAAGGGGAAAGAAAGGGGAAAGAAAGCCCAAAGAAAGGGGAAAGAAAGCCCAAAGAAAGGGGAAAGAAAGCCCAAAGAAAGGGGAAAGAAAGCCCAAAGAAAGGGGAAAGAAAGCCCAAAGAAAGCCCAAAGAAAGCCCAAAGAAAGTGGAAAGAAAGGGGAAAGAAAGCCCAAATAAAGCCCAAAGAAAGCCCAAGGAAATCCCAAAGAAAGGGGAAAGAAAGCCCAAAGAAAGGGGAATGACAGCCCAAAGAAAGGGGAAAGAAAGCCCAAAGAAAGGGGAAAGAAAGCCCAAAGAAAGGGGAAAGAAAGCCCAAAGAAAGCCCAAAGAAAGCCCAAAGAAAGCGGAAAGAAAGGGGAAAGAAAGCCCAAAGAAAGCCCAAAGAAAGCCCAAGGAAATCCCAAAGAAAGGGGAAAGAAAGCCCAAAGAAAGGGGAAAGAAAGCCCAAAGAAAGGGGAAAGAAAGCCAAAAGAAAGCCCAAAGAAAGTGGATAGAAAGGGGAAAGAAAGCCCAAAGAAAGCCCAAAGAAAGCCCAAGGAAAGCCCAAAGAAAGGGGAAAGAAAGCCCAGAGAAAGCCCAAAGAAAGGGGAAAGAAAGCCCAAAGAAAGCCCAAAGAAAGGGGAAAGACAGTCCAAAGAAAGGGGAAAGAAAGGGGAAAGAAAGCCCAAAGAAAGGGGAAAGAAAGGGGGAAAAAAGCCCAAAGAAAGCCCAAAGAAAGCCCAAAGAAAGGGGAAAGAAAGCCCAAAGAAAGCCCAAAGAAAGGGGAAAGAAAGCCCAAAGAAAGCCCAAAGAAAGCCCAAAGAAAGGGGAAAGAAAGGGGAAAGAAAGCCCAAAGAAAGGGGAAAGAAAGCCCAAAGAAAGCCCAAAGAAAGGGGAAAGAAAGCCCAAAGAGAGGGGAAACAAAGCCCAAAGAAAGGGGAAAGAAAGCCCAAAGAAAGGGGATAGAAAGGGGGAAGAAAGCCCAAAGAAAGGGGAAAGAAAGGGGAAAGAAAGCCCATAGAAACCCCAAGAAAGCCCAAAGAAAGTGGAAAGAAAGCCCAAAGAAAGCCCAAAGAAAGTGGAAAGAAAGGGGAAAGAAAGCCCAAAGAAAGCCCAAAGAAAGCCCAAAGAAAGCCCAAAGAAAGCCCAAAGAAAGGGGAAAGAAAGCCCAAAGAAAGGGGAAAGAAAGCCCAAAGAAAGGGGAAAGAAAGCCCAAAGAAAGCCCAAAGAAAGGGGAAAGAAAGCCCAAAGAACGGGGAAAGAAAGCCCAAAGAAAGCACAAAGAAAGCCCAAAGAAAGCCCAAAGAAAGCCCAAAGAAAGGGGAAAGAAAGGGGAAAGAAAGCCCAAAGAAAGGGGAAAGAAATGGGAAAGAAAGCCCAAAGAAAGCCCAAAGAAAGGGGAAAGAAAAGGGAAAGAAAGCCCAAAGAAAGGGGAAAGAAAGCCCAAAGAAAGCCCAAAGAAAGGGGAAAGAAAGCTAAAAGAGAGGGGAAACAAAGCCCAAAGAAAGGGGAAAGAAAGGGGAAAGAAAGCCCAAAGAAAGGGGAAAGAAAGGGGGAAGAAAGCCCAAAGAAAGGGGAAGGAAAGGTGAAAGAAGCCCAAAGAAAGCCCCAAGAAAGCCCAAAGAAAGGGGAAAGAAAGCCCAAAGAAAGCCCAAAGAAAGGGGAAAGAAAGCGCAAAGAAAGCCCAAAGAAAGGGGAAAGAAAGCCCAAAGAAAGGGGAAAGAAAGCCCAAAGAAAGGAGAAAGAAAGCCCAAAGAAAGGGGAAAGAAAGCCCAAAGAAAGGGGAAAGAAAGGGGAAAGAAAGCCCAAAGAAAGGGGAAAGAAAGGGGGAAAAAAGCCCAAAGAAAGCCCAAAGAAAGCCCAAAGAAAGGGGAAAGAAAGCCCAAAGAAAGCCCAAAGAAAGGGGAAAGAAAGCCCAAAGAAAACCCAAAGAAAGCCCAAAGAAAGCCCAAAGAAAGCCCAAAGAAAGTGGAAAGAAAGGGGAAAGAAAGCCCAAAGAAAGCCCAAAGAAAGCCCAAGGAAAGACCAAAGAAAGGGGAAATAAAGCCCAAGGAAAGGGGAAAGAAAGCCCAAAGAAAGCCCAAAGAAAGCCCAAAGAAAGCCCAAAGAAAGGGGAAAGAAAGCCCAAAGAAAGGGGAAAGAAAGCCCAAAGAAAGGGGAAAGAAAGCCCAAAGAAAGGGGAAAGAAAGCCCAAAGAAAGCCCAAAGAAAGTGGAAAGAAAGGGGAAAGAAAACCCAAAGAAAGCCCAAAGAAAGCCCAAGGAAAGCCCAAAGAAAGGGGAAAGAAAGCCCAAAGAAAGGGGATAGAAAGCCCAAAGAAGGCCCAAAGAAAGCCCAAAGAAATCCCACAGAAAGGGGAAAGAAAGCCCAAAGAAAGGGGAAAGAAAGCCCAAAGAAAGCCCAAAGAAAGCCCAAAGAAAGGGGAAAGAAAGCCCAAAGAAAGGGGAAAGAAAGCCCAAAGAAAGGGGAAAGAAAGCCCAAAGAAAGGGGAAAGAAAGCCCAAAGAAAGGGGAAAGAAAGGGGAAAGAAAGCCCAAAGAAAGGGGAAAGAAAGGGGGAAAAAAGCCCAAAGAAAGCCCAAAGAAAGCCCAAAGAAAGGGGAAAGAAAGCCCAAAGAAAGCCCAAAGAAAGGGGAAAGAAAGCCCAAAGAAAACCCAAAGAAAGTCCAAAGAAAGCCCAAAGAAAGCCCAAAGAAAGGGGAAAGAAAGGGGAAAGAAAGCCCAAAGAAAGGGGAAAGAAAGCCCAAAGAAAGCCCAAAGAAAGGGGAAAGAAAGCCCAAAGAGAGGGGAAACAAAGCCCAAAGAAAGGGGAAAGAAAGGGGAAAGAAAGCCCAAAGAAAGGGGATAGAAAGGGGGAAGAAAGCCCAAAGAAAGGGGAAAGAAAGGGGAAAGAAAGCCCATAGAAAGCCCCAAGAAAGCCCAAAGAAAGGGGAAAGAAAGCCCAAAGAAAGCACAAAGAAAGTGGAAAGAAAGGGGAAAGAAAGCCCAAAAAAAGCCCAAAGAAAGCCCAAGGAAAGCCCAAAGAAAGGGGAAAGAAAGCCCAAAGAAAGGGGAAAGAAAGCCCAAAGAAAGCCCAAAGAAAGCCCAAGGAAAGCCCACAGAAAGGGGAAAGAAAGCCCAAAGAAATGGGAAAGAAAGCCCAAAGAAAGGGGAAAGAAAGCCCAAAGAAAGCTCAAAGAAAGGGGAAAGAAAACCCAAAGAAAGCCCAAAGAAATGGGAAAGAAATCCCAAAGAAAGGGGAAAGAAAGGGGAAAGAAAGCCCAAAGAAAGGGGAAAGAAAGCCCAAAGAAAGGGGAAAGAAAGCCCAAAGAAAGGGGAAAGAAAGCCCAAAGAAAGGGGAAAGAAAGCCCAAAGAAAGCCCAAAGAAAGCCCAAAGAAAGTGGAAAGAAAGGGGAAAGAAAGCCCAAATAAAGCCCAAAGAAAGCCCAAGGAAATCCCAAAGAAAGGGGAAAGAAAGCCCAAAGAAAGGGGAATGACAGCCCAAAGAAAGGGGAAAGAAAGCCCAAAGAAAGGGGAAAGAAAGCCCAAAGAAAGGGGAAAGAAAGCCCAAAGAAAGCCCAAAGAAAGCCCAAAGAAAGCGGAAAGAAAGGGGAAAGAAAGCCCAAAGAAAGCCCAAAGAAAGCCCAAGGAAATCCCAAAGAAAGGGGAAAGAAAGCCCAAAGAAAGGGGAAAGAAAGCCCAAAGAAAGGGGAAAGAAAGCCAAAAGAAAGCCCAAAGAAAGTGGATAGAAAGGGGAAAGAAAGCCCAAAGAAAGCCCAAAGAAAGCCCAAGGAAAGCCCAAAGAAAGGGGAAAGAAAGCCCAGAGAAAGCCCAAAGAAAGGGGAAAGAAAGCCCAAAGAAAGCCCAAAGAAAGGGGAAAGACAGTCCAAAGAAAGGGGAAAGAAAGGGGAAAGAAAGCCCAAAGAAAGGGGAAAGAAAGGGGGAAAAAAGCCCAAAGAAAGCCCAAAGAAAGCCCAAAGAAAGGGGAAAGAAAGCCCAAAGAAAGCCCAAAGAAAGGGGAAAGAAAGCCCAAAGAAAGCCCAAAGAAAGCCCAAAGAAAGGGGAAAGAAAGGGGAAAGAAAGCCCAAAGAAAGGGGAAAGAAAGCCCAAAGAAAGCCCAAAGAAAGGGGAAAGAAAGCCCAAAGAGAGGGGAAACAAAGCCCAAAGAAAGGGGAAAGAAAGCCCAAAGAAAGGGGATAGAAAGGGGGAAGAAAGCCCAAAGAAAGGGGAAAGAAAGGGGAAAGAAAGCCCATAGAAACCCCAAGAAAGCCCAAAGAAAGTGGAAAGAAAGCCCAAAGAAAGCCCAAAGAAAGTGGAAAGAAAGGGGAAAGAAAGCCCAAAGAAAGCCCAAAGAAAGCCCAAAGAAAGCCCAAAGAAAGCCCAAAGAAAGGGGAAAGAAAGCCCAAAGAAAGGGGAAAGAAAGCCCAAAGAAAGGGGAAAGAAAGCCCAAAGAAAGCCCAAAGAAAGGGGAAAGAAAGCCCAAAGAACGGGGAAAGAAAGCCCAAAGAAAGCACAAAGAAAGCCCAAAGAAAGCCCAAAGAAAGCCCAAAGAAAGGGGAAAGAAAGGGGAAAGAAAGCCCAAAGAAAGGGGAAAGAAATGGGAAAGAAAGCCCAAAGAAAGCCCAAAGAAAGGGGAAAGAAAAGGGAAAGAAAGCCCAAAGAAAGGGGAAAGAAAGCCCAAAGAAAGCCCAAAGAAAGGGGAAAGAAAGCTAAAAGAGAGGGGAAACAAAGCCCAAAGAAAGGGGAAAGAAAGGGGAAAGAAAGCCCAAAGAAAGGGGAAAGAAAGGGGGAAGAAAGCCCAAAGAAAGGGGAAGGAAAGGTGAAAGAAGCCCAAAGAAAGCCCCAAGAAAGCCCAAAGAAAGGGGAAAGAAAGCCCAAAGAAAGCCCAAAGAAAGGGGAAAGAAAGCGCAAAGAAAGCCCAAAGAAAGGGGAAAGAAAGCCCAAAGAAAGGGGAAAGAAAGCCCAAAGAAAGGAGAAAGAAAGCCCAAAGAAAGGGGAAAGAAAGCCCAAAGAAAGGGGAAAGAAAGGGGAAAGAAAGCCCAAAGAAAGGGGAAAGAAAGGGGGAAAAAAGCCCAAAGAAAGCCCAAAGAAAGCCCAAAGAAAGGGGAAAGAAAGCCCAAAGAAAGCCCAAAGAAAGGGGAAAGAAAGCCCAAAGAAAACCCAAAGAAAGCCCAAAGAAAGCCCAAAGAAAGCCCAAAGAAAGGGGAAAGAAAGGGGAAAGAAAGCCCAAAGAAAGGGGAAAGAAAGCCCAAAGAAAGCCCAAAGAAAGGGGAAAGAAAGCCCAAAGAGAGGGGAAACAAAGCCCAAAGAAAGGGGAAAGAAAGGGGAAAGAAAGCCCAAAGAAAGGGGATAGAAAGGGGGAAGAAAGCCCAAAGAAAGGGGAAAGAAAGGGGAAAGAAAGCCCATAGAAAGCCCCAAGAAAGCCCAAAGAAAGGGGAAAGAAAGCCCAAAGAAAGCACAAAGAAAGTGGAAAGAAAGGGGAAAGAAAGCCCAAAAAAAGCCCAAAGAAAGCCCAAGGAAAGCCCAAAGAAAGGGGAAAGAAAGCCCAAAGAAAGCACAAAGAAAGTGGAAAGAAAGGGGAAAGAAAGCCCAAAGAAAGCCCAAAGAAAGCCCAAGGAAAGCCCACAGAAAGGGGAAAGAAAGCCCAAAGAAAGGGGAAAGAAAGCCCAAAGAAAGCCCAAAGAAAGCCCAAAGAAAGGGCAAAGAAAGGGGAAAGAAAGCCCAAAGAAAGGGGAAAGAAAGCCCAAAGAAAGCCCAAAGAAAGGGGAAGGAAACCCAAAGAAAGCCCAAAGAAATGGGAAAGAAATCCCAAAGAAAGGGGAAAGAAAGGGGAAAGAAAGCCCAAAGAAAGGGGAAAGAAAGCCCAAAGAAAGGAGAAAGAAAGCCCAAAGAAAGGGGAAAGAAAGCCCAAAGAAAGGGGAAAGAAAGCCCAAAGAAAGCCCAAAGAAAGCCCAAAGAAAGTGGAAAGAAAGGGGAAAGAAAGCCCAAAGAAAGCCCAAAGAAAGCCCAAGGAAATCCCAAAGAAAGGGGAAAGAAAGCCCAAAGAAAGGGGAATGACAGCCCAAAGAAAGGGGAAAGAAAGCCCAAAGAAAGGGGAAAGAAAGCCCAAAGAAAGGGGAAAGAAAGCCCAAAGAAAGCCCAAAGAAAGCCCAAAGAAAGTGGAAAGAAAGGGGAAAGAAAGCCCAAAGAAAGCAAAGAGAAAGCCCAAGGAAATCCCAAAGAAAGGGGAAAGAAAGCCCAAAGAAAGGGGAAAGAAAGCCCAAAGAAAGGGGAAAGAAAGCCAAAAGAAAGCCCAAAGAAAGTGGATAGAAAGGGGAAAGAAAGCCCAAAGAAAGCCCAAAGAAAGCCCAAGGAAAGCCCAAAGAAAGGGGAAAGAAAGCCCAAAGAAAGGGGAAAGAAAGCCCAAAGAAAGGGGAAAGAAAGCCCAAAGAACGGGGAAAGAAAGCCCAATGAAAGCACAAAGAAAGCCCAAAGAAAGCCCAAAGAAAGGGGAAAGAAAGGGGAAAGAAAGCCCAAAGAAAGGGGAAAGAAAGGGGGAAGAAAGCCCAAAGAAAGGGGAAGGAAAGGGGAAAGAAGCCCAAAGAAAGCCCCAAGAAAGCCCAAAGAAAGGGGAAAGAAAGCCCAAAGAAAGGGGAAAGAAAGCCCAAAGAAAGGGGAAAGAAAGCCCAAAGAAAGGGGAAAGACAGCCCAAAGAAAGCCCAAAGAAAGGGGAAAGAAAGCCCAAAGAAAGGGGAAAGAAAGCTCAAAGAAATCCCAAAGAAAGGGGAAAGAAAGCCCAAAGAAAGGGGAAAGAAAGCCCAAAGAATGCCCAAAGAAAGCCCAAAGAAAAGGGAAAGAAAGCCCAAAGAAAGGGGAAAGAAAGCCCAAAGAAAGGGGAAAGAAAGGCCAAAGAAAGGGGAAAGAAAGCCCAAAGAAAGGGGAAAGAAAGCCCAAAGAAAGGGGAAAGAAAGCCCAAAGAAAGCCCAAGGAAGTGGAAAGAAAGGGGAAAGAAAACCCAAAGAAAGCCCAAAGAAAGCCCAAGGAAAGACCAAAGAAAGGGGAAATAAAGCCCAAAGAAAGGGGAAAGAAAGCCCAAAGAAAGCACAAAGAAAGCCCAAAGAAAGCCCAAAGAAGGGGGAAAGAAAGCCCAAAGAAAGGGGAAAGAAAGCCCAAAGAAAGGCGAATGACAGCCCAAAGAAAGGGGAAAGAAAGCCCAAAGAAAGGGGAAAGAAAGCCCAAAGAAAGGGGAAAGAAAGCCCAAAGAAAGGGGAAAGAAAGCCCAAAGAAAGGGGAAAGAAAGCCCAAAGAAAGCCCAAAGAAAGCCCAAAGAAAGTGGAAAGAAAGGGGAAAGAAAACCCAAAGAAAGCCCAAAGAAAGCCCAAGGAAAGCCCAAGGAAAGGGGAAAGAAAGCCCAAAGAAAGGGGATAGAAAGCCCAAAGAAGGCCCAAAGAAAGCCCAAAGAAAGCCCAAAGAAAGGGGAAAGAAAGCCCAAAGAAAGGGGAAAGAAAGCCCAAAGAAAGGGGAAAGAAAGCCCAAAGAAAGGGGAATGACAGCCCAAAGAAAGGGGAAAGAAAGCCCAAAGAAAGGGGAAAGAAAGCCCAAAGAAACCCCAAAGAAAGCCCAAAGAAAGGGGAAAGAAAGCCCAAAGAAAGGGGAAAGAAAGCCCAAAGAAAGGGGAAAGAAAGCCCAAAGAAAGGGGAAAGACAGCCCAAAGAAAGCCCAAAGAAAGGGGAAAGAAAGCCCAAAGAAAGGGGAAAGAAAGCCCAAAGAAAGCCCAAGGAAGTGGAAAGAAAGGGGAAAGAAAACCCAAAGAAAGCCCAAAGAAAGCCCAAGGAAAGACCAAAGAAAGGGGAAATAAAGCCCAAAGAAAGGGGAAAGAAAGCCCAAAGAAAGCACAAAGAAAGCCCAAAGAAAGCCCAAAGAAAGGGGAAAGAAAGCCCAAAGAAAGGGGAAAGAAAGCCCAAAGAAAGGCGAATGACAGCCCAAAGAAAGGGGAAAGAAAGCCCAAAGAAAGGGGAAAGAAAGCCCAAAGAAAGGGGAAAGAAAGCCCAAAGAAAGGGGAAAGAAAGCCCAAAGAAAGGGGAAAGAAAGCCCAAAGAAAGCCCAAAGAAAGCCCAAAGAAAGTGGAAAGAAAGGGGAAAGAAAACCCAAAGAAAGCCCAAAGAAAGCCCAAGGAAAGCCCAAGGAAAGGGGAAAGAAAGCCCAAAGAAAGGGGATAGAAAGCCCAAAGAAGGCCCAAAGAAAGCCCAAAGAAAGCCCAAAGAAAGGGGAAAGAAAGCCCAAAGAAAGGGGAAAGAAAGCCCAAAGAAAGCCCAAAGAAAGCCCAAAGAAAGGGGAAAGAAAGCCCAAAGAAAGGGGAAAGAAAGCCCAAAGAAAGGGGAAAGAAAGCCCAAAGAAAGGGGAATGACAGCCCAAAGAAAGGGGAAAGAAAGCCCAAAGAAAGGGGAAAGAAAGCCCAAAGAAAGGGGAAAGAAAGCCCAAAGAAAGGGGAAAGAAAGCCCAAAGAAAGGGGAAAGAAAGCCCAAAGAAAGGGGAAAGAAAGCCCTAAGAAAGGGGAAAGAAAGCCCAAAGAAAGCCCAAAGAAAGGGGAAAGAAAGCCCAAAGAAAGGGGAAAGAAAGCCCAAAGAAAGGGGAAAGAAAGCCCAAAGAAAGGGGAAAGACAGCCCAAAGAAAGCCCAAAGAAAGGGGATAGAAAGCCCAAAGAAAGGGGAAAGAAAGCTCAAAGAATTCCCAAAGAAAGGGGAAAGAAAGCCCAAAGAAAGGGGAAAGAAAGCCCAAAGAAAGGGCAAAGAAAGCCCAAAGAAATGGGAAAGAAAGCCCAGATAAAGCAAAAGAAAGCCCAAAGAATGCCCAAAGAAAGCCCAAAGAAAAGGGAAAGAAAGCCCAAAGAAAGGGGAAAGAAAGCCCAAAGAAAGGGGAATGACAGCCCAAAGAAAGGGGAAAGACAGCCCAAAGAAAGGGGAAAGAAAGGCCAAAGAAAGGGGAAAGAAAGCCCAAAGAAAGGGCAAAGAAAGCCCAAAGAAAGGGGAAAGAAAGCCCAAAGAAAGCCCAAGAAAGTGGAAAGAAAGGGGAAATAAAACCCAAAGAAAGCCCAAAGAAAGCCCAAGGAAAGACCAAAGAAAGGGGAAATAAAGCCCAAAGAAAGGGGAAAGAAAGCCCAAAGAAAGCCCAAAGAAAGCCCAAAGAAAGCCCAAAGAAAGGGGAAAGAAAGCCCAAAGAAAGGGGAAAGAAAGCCCAAAGAAAGGCGAATGACAGCCCAAAGAAAGGGGAAAGAAAGCCCAAAGAAAGGGGAAAGAAAGCCCAAAGAAAGGGGAAAGAAAGCCCAAAGAAAGGGGAAAGAAAGCCCAAAGAAAGCCCAAAGAAAGCCCAAAGAAAGTGGAAAGAAAGGGGAAAGAGAACCCAAAGAAAGCCCAAAGAAAGCCCAAGGAAAGCCCAAAGAAAGGGGAAAGAAAGCCCAAAGAAAGGGGAAAGAAAGCTCAAAGAAATCCCAAAGAAAGGGGAAAGAAAGCCCAAAGAAAGGGGAAAGAAAGCCCAAAGAATGCCCAAAGAAAGCCCAAAGAAAAGGGAAAGAAAGCCCAAAGAAAGGGGAAAGAAAGCCCAAAGAAAGGGGAATGACAGCCCAAAGAAAGGGGAAAGAAAGCCCAAAGAAAGGGGAAAGAAAGGCCAAAGAAAGGGGAAAGAAAGCCCAAAGAAAGGGGAAAGAAAGCCCAAAGAAAGGGGAAAGAAAGCCCAAAGAAAGCCCAAGAAAGTGGAAAGAAAGGGGAAAGAAAACCCAAAGAAAGCCCAAAGAAAGCCCAAGGAAAGACCAAAGAAAGGGGAAATAAAGCCCAAAGAAAGGGGAAAGAAAGCCCAAAGAAAGCACAAAGAAAGCCCAAAGAAAGCCTAAAGAAAGGGGAAAGAAAGCCCAAAGAAAGGGGAAAGAAAGCCCAAAGAAAGGCGAATGACAGCCCAAAGAAAGGGGAAAGAAAGCCCAAAGAAAGGGGAAAGAAAGCCCAAAGAAAGGGGAAAGAAAGCCCAAAGAAAGGGGAAAGAAAGCCCAAAGAAAGCCCAAAGAAAGCCCAAAGAAAGTGGAAAGAAAGGGGAAAGAAAACCCAAAGAAAGCCCAAAGAAAGCCCAAGGAAAGCCCAAAGAAAGGGGAAGAAAGCCCAAAGAAAGGGGATAGAAAGCCCAAAGAAGGCCCAAAGAAAGCCCAAAGAAAGCCCAAAGAAAGCCCAAAGAAAGCCCAAAGAAAGGGGAAAGAAAGCCCAAAGAAAGCCCAAAGAAAGCCCAAAGAAAGGGGAAAGAAAGCCCAAAGAAAGGGGAAAGAAAGCCCAAAGAAAGGGGAAAGAAAGCCCAAAGAAAGGGGAATGACAGCCCAAAGAAAGGGGAAAGAAAGCCCAAAGAAAGGGGAAAGAAAGCCCAAAGAAACCCCAAAGAAAGCCCAAAGAAACCCCAAAGAAAGCCCAAAGAAAGGGGAAAGAAAGCCCAAAGAAAGGGGAAAGAAAGCCCAAAGAAAGGGGAAAGAAAGCCCTAAGAAAGGGGAAAGAAAGCCCAAAGAAAGCCCAAAGAAAGGGGAAAGAAAGCCCAAAGAAAGGGGAAAGAAAGCCCAAAGAAAGGGGAAAGAAAGCCCAAAGAAAGGGGAAAGACAGCCCAAAGAAAGCCCAAAGAAAGGGGATAGAAAGCCCAAAGAAAGGGGAAAGAAAGCTCAAAGAATTCCCAAAGAAAGGGGAAAGAAAGCCCAAAGAAAGGGGAAAGAAAGCCCAAAGAAAGGGCAAAGAAAGCCCAAAGAAAGGGGAAAGAAAGCCCAGAGAAAGCCCAAAGAAAGCCCAAAGAATGCCCAAAGAAAGCCGAAAGAAAACGAAAAGAAAGCCCAAAGAAAGGGGAAAGAAAGCCCAAAGAAAGGGGAATGACAGCCCAAAGAAAGGGGAAAGACAGCCCAAAGAAAGGGGAAAGAAAGGCCAAAGAAAGGGGAAAGAAAGCCCAAAGAAAGGGGAAAGAAAGCCCAAAGAAAGGGGAAAGAAAGCCCAAAGAAAGCACAAGAAAGTGGAAAGAAAGGGGAAATAAAAGCCAAAGAAAGCCCAAAGAAAGCCCAAGGAAAGACCAAAGAAAGGGGAAATAAAGCCCAAAGAAAGGGGAAAGAAAGCCCAAAGAAAGCCCAAAGAAAGCCCAAAGAAAGCCCAAAGAAAGGGGAAAGAAAGCTTAAAGAAAGGGGAAAGAAAGCCCAAAGAAAGGCGAATGACAGCCCAAAGAAAGGGGAAAGAAAGCCCAAAGAAAGGGGAAAGAAAGCCCAAAGAAAGGGGAAAGAAAGCCCAAAGAAAGGGGAAAGAAAGCCCAAAGAAAGCCCAAAGAAAGTGGAAAGAAAGGGGAAAGAGAACCCAAAGAAAGCCCAAAGAAAGCCCAAGGAAAGCCCAAAGAAAGGGGAAAGAAAGCCCAAAGAAAGGGGATAGAAAGCCCAAAGAAGGCCCAAAGAAAGCCCAAAGAAAGCCCACAGAAAGGGGAAAGAAAGCCCAAAGAAAGGGGAAAGAAAGCCCAAAGAAAGCCCAAAGAAAGGGGAAAGAAAGCCCAAAGAAAGGGGAAAGAAAGCCCAAAGAAAGGGGAAAGAAAGCCCAAAGAAAGGGGAATGACAGCCCAAAGAAAGGGGAAAGAAAGCCCAAAGAAAGGGGAAAGAAAGCCCAAAGAAAGGGGAAAGAAAGCCCAAAGAAAGGGGAAAGAAAGCCCAAAGAAATGGGAAAGAAAGCCCAAAGAAAGGGGAAAGAAAGCCCTAAGAAAGGGGAAAGAAAGCCCAAAGAAAGGGGAAAGAAAGCCCAAAGAAAGGGGAAAGAAAGCCCAGAGAGAGCCCAAAGAAAGCCCAAAGAAAGCCCAAAGAAAGCCCAAGGAAAGCCCAAAGAAAGGGGAAAGAAAGCCCAAAGAAAGGGGAAAGAAAGCCCAATGAAAGCCCAAAGAAAGCCCAAAGAAAGCCCAAAGAAAGGGGAAAGAAAGCCCAAAGAAAGGGGAAAGAAAGCCCAGAGAAAGCCCAAAGAAAGGGCAAAGAAAGCCCAAAGAAAGCCCAAAGAAAGGGGAAAGAAAGCCCAAAGAAAGGGGAAAGAAAGGGATAAGAAAGCCCAAAGAAAGGGGAAAGAAAGGGGGAAGAAAGCCCAAAGAAAGGCCAAATAATGCCCAAAGAAAGGGGAAGAAAGCCCAAAGAAAGCCCAAAGAAAGGGGAAAGAAAGCGCAAAGAAAGCCAAAGAAAAGGGAAAGAAAGCCCAAAGAAATGTGAAAGAAAGCCCAAAGAAAGGGAAAGAAAGCCCAAAGAAAGGGGAAAGACAGCCCAAAGAAAGCCCAAAGAAAGGGGAAAGAAAGCCCAAAGAAAGGGGAAAGAAAGCCCAAAGAAAGCCCAAAGAAAGTGGAAAGAAAGGGGAAAGAGAACCCAAAGAAAGCCCAAAGAAAGCCCAAGGAAAGCCCAAAGAAAGGGGAAAGAAAGCCCAAAGAAAGGGGAAAGAAAGCTCAAAGAAATCCCAAAGAAAGGGGAAAGAAAGCCCAAAGAAAGGGGAAAGAAAGCCCAAAGAATGCCCAAAGAAAGCCCAAAGAAAAGGGAAAGAAAGCCCAAAGAAAGGGGAAAGAAAGCCCAAAGAAAGGGGAATGACAGCCCAAAGAAAGGGGAAAGAAAGCCCAAAGAAAGGGGAAAGAAAGGCCAAAGAAAGGGAAAGAAAGCCCAAAGAAAGGGGAAAGAAAGCCCAAAGAAAGGGGAAAGAAAGCCCAAAGAAAGCCCAAGAAAGTGGAAAGAAAGGGGAAAGAAAACCCAAAGAAAGCCCAAAGAAAGCCCAAGGAAAGACCAAAGAAAGGGGAAATAAAGCCCAAAGAAAGGGGAAAGAAAGCCCAAAGAAAGCACAAAGAAAGCCCAAAGAAAGCCCAAAGAAAGGGGAAAGAAAGCCCAAAGAAAGGGGAAAGAAAGCCCAAAGAAAGGCGAATGACAGCCCAAAGAAAGGGGAAAGAAAGCCCAAAGAAAGGGGAAAGAAAGCCCAAAGAAAGGGGAAAGAAAGCCCAAAGAAAGGGGAAAGAAAGCCCAAAGAAAGGGGAAAGAAAGCCCAAAGAAAGCCCAAAGAAAGTGGAAAGAAAGGGGAAAGAAAACCCAAAGAAAGCCCAAAGAAAGCCCAAGAAAGCCTAAAGAAAGGGGAAAGAAAGCCCAAAGAAAGGGATAGAAAGCCCAAAGAAGGCCAAAGAAAGCCAAAGAAAGCCCAAAGAAAGGGGAAAGAAAGCCCAAAGAAAGGGGAAAGAAAGCCCAAAGAAAGCCCAAAGAAAGCCCAAAGAAAGGGGAAAGGAAGCCCAAAGAAAGGGGAAAGAAAGCCCAAAGAAAGGGGAAAGAAAGCCCAAAGAAAGGGGAATGACAGCCCAAAGAAAGGGGAAAGAAAGCCCAAAGAAAGGGGAAAGAAAGCCCAAAGAAACCCCAAAGAAAGCCCAAAGAAAGGGGAAAGAAAGCCCAAAGAAAGGGGAAAGAAAGCCAAAGAAAGGGGAAAGAAAGCCCTAAGAAAGGGGAAAGAAAGCCCAAAGAAAGCCCAAAGAAAGGGGAAAGAAAGCCCAAAGAAAGGGGAAAGAAAGCCCAAAGAAAGGGGAAAGAAAGCCCAAAGAAAGGGGAAAGACAGCCCAAAGAAAGCCCAAAGAAAGGGGATAGAAAGCCCAAAGAAAGGGGAAAGAAAGCTCAAAGAATTCCCAAAGAAAGGGGAAAGAAAGCCCAAAGAAAGGGGAAAGAAAGCCCAAAGAAAGGGCAAAGAAAGCCCAAAGAAAGGGGAAAGAAAGCCCAGAGAACCCAAAGAAAGCCCAAAGAATGCCCAAAGAAAGCCGAAAGAAAAGGGAAAGAAAGCCCAAGAAAGGGGAAAGAAAGCCCAAAGAAAGGGGAATGACAGCCCAAAGAAAGGGGAAAGACAGCCCAAAGAAAGGGGAAAGAAAGGCCAAAGAAAGGGGAAAGAAAGCCAAAGAAAGGGGAAAGAAAGCCCAAAGAAAGGGGAAAGAAAGCCCAAAGAAAGCCCAAGAAAGTGGAAAGAAAGGGGAAATAAAAGCCAAAGAAAGCCCAAAGAAAGCCCAAGGAAAGACCAAAGAAAGGGGAAATAAAGCCAAAGAAAGGGGAAAGAAAGCCCAAAGAAAGCCAAAGAAAGCCCAAAGAAAGCCCAAAGAAAGGGAAAGAAAGCCCAAAGAAAGGGGAAAGAAAGCCCAAAGAAAGGCGAATGACAGCCCAAAGAAAGGGGAAAGAAAGCCCAAAGAAAGGGGAAAGAAAGCCCAAAGAAAGGGGAAAGAAAGCCCAAAGAAAGGGGAATGACAGCCCAAAGAAAGGGGAAAGAAAGCCCAAAGAAAGGGGAAAGAAAGCCCAAAGAAAGGGGAAAGAAAGCCCAAAGAAAGGGGAAAGAAAGCCCAAAGAAATGGGAAAGAAAGCCCAAAGAAAGGGGAAAGAAAGCCCTAAGAAAGGGGAAAGAAAGCCCAAAGAAAGGGGAAAGAAAGCCCAAAGAAAGGGAAAGAAAGCCCAGAGAGAGCCCAAAGAAAGCCCAAAGAAAGCCAAAGAAAGCCCAAGGAAAGCCAAAGAAAGGGGAAAGAAAGCCCAAAGAAAGGGGAAAGAAAGCCCAATGAAAGCCCAAGAAAGCCCAAAGAAAGCCCAAAGAAAGGGGAAAGAAAGCCCAAAGAAAGGGGAAAGAAAGCCCAGAGAAAGCCCAAAGAAAGGGCAAAGAAAGCCCAAAGAAAGCCCAAAGAAAGGGGAAAGAAAGCCAAAGAAAGGGGAAAGAAAGGGATAAGAAAGCCAAAGAAAGGGGAAAGAAAGGGGGAAGAAAGCCCAAAGAAAGGCCAAATAATGCCCAAAGAAAGGGGAAAGAAAGCCCAAAGAAAGCCCAAAGAAAGGGGAAAGAAAGCGCAAAGAAAGCCCAAAGAAAAGGGAAAGAAAGCCCAAAGAAATGTGAAAGAAAGCCCAAAGAAAGGGGAAAGAAAGCCCAAAGAAAGGGGAAAGACAGCCCAAAGAAAGCCCAAAGAAAGGGGAAAGAAAGCCCAAGAAAGGGGAAAGAAAGCTCAAAGAAAGCCCAAAGAAAGGGGAAAGAAAGCCCAAAGAAAGGGAAAGAAAGCCCAAAGAAAGGGAAAGAAAGCCCAGAGAATGCCCAAAGAAAGCCCAAAGAAAGCCCAAGAAAGCCCAAGAAAAGGGAAAGAAAGCCCAAAGAAAGGGGAAAGAAAGCCAAAGAAAGGGGAATGACAGCCCTAAGAAAGGGGAAAGAAAGCCCAAAGAAGCCCAAAGAAAGGGGAAAGAAAGCCCAAAGAAAGGCGAAAGAATGCCAAAGAAAACCCAAATAAAGGCCACAGAAAGGGGAAAGAAAGCCCAAAGAAAGGGGAAAGAAAGCCCAAAGAAAGCCCAAAGAAAGCCCAAAGAAAGGGGAAAGAAAGCCCAAAGAAAGGAGAAAGAAAGGCCAAAGAAAGGGGAAAGAAAGCCCAAAGACAGGGGAAAGAAAGCCCAAAGAACGGGAATGACAGCCCAAAGAAAGGGGAAAGAATGCCCAAAGAAAGGAGAAAGAAAGCCCAAAGAAAGGGGAAAGAAAGCCCAAAGAAAGGGGAAAGAAAGCCCAAAGAAAGGGGAAAGAAAGCCCAAAGAAAACCCAAATAAAGCCCACAGAAAGGGGAAAGAAAGCCAAAGAAAGGGGAAAGAAAGCCCAAGAAAGCCCAAAGAAAGCCCAAAGAAAGCCCAAAGAAAGGGGAAAGAAAGCCAAAGAAAGGAGAAAGAAAGGCCAAAGAAAGGGGAAAGAAAGCCCAAAGACAGGGGAAAGAAAGCCCAAAGAACGGGGAATGACAGCCCAAAGAAAGGGGATAGAATGCCCAAAGAAAGGAGAAAGAAAGCCCAAAGAAAGGGGAAAGAAAGCCCAAAGAAAGGGGAAAGAAAGCCCAAGAAACCGCAAAGATAGCCAAAGAAAGCCCAAAGAAAGTGGAAAGAAAGGGAAAGAAAGCCCAAAGAAAGCCCAAAGAAAGCCAAGGAAAGCCCAAAGAAAGGGAAAGAGAGCCCAAAGAAAGGGGAAAGAAAGCCCAAAGAAAGCCCAAAGAAAGTGGAAAGAAAGCCCAAAGAAAGGGGAAACAAAGCCCAAAGAAAGGGGAAAGAAGGGGAAAGAAAGCCAAAGAAAGGGGAAAGAAAGGGGAAAGAAAGCCCAAAGAAAGCCCAAAGAAAGGGGAAAGAAGAGCCCAAAGAAAGTGGAAAGAAAGCCCAAAGAAAGGGGAAACAAAGCCCAAAGAAAGGGGAAAGAAAGGGGAAAGAAAGCCCAAAGAAAGAGGAAAGAAAGGGGAAAGAAAGCCCAAAGAAAGCCCAAAGAAAGGGGAAAGAAAAGCCCAAAGAAACCCAAAGAAAGGGGAAAGAAAGCCCAAAGAAACCGCAAAGAAAGGGGAAAGAAAGTACAAAGAAAGCCCAAAGAAAGGGGAAAGAAAGCCCAAAGAAAGGGGAAAGAAAGCCCAAAGAAAGGGCAAAGAAAGCCCAAAGAAAGGGGAAAGAAGCCCAGAGAAAGCCCAAAGAAAGCCCAAAGAATGCCCAAGAAAGCCCAAAGAAAAGGGAAAGAAAGCCCAAAGAAAGGGGAAAGAAAGCCAAAGAAAGGGGAATGATAGCCCAAAGAAAAGGGGAAAGAAAGCCCAAAGAAAGGGGAAAGAAAGCCCAAAGAATAGGGAAAGAAAGCCCAAAGAAAGGGGAAAGAAAGCCCAAAGAAAGGGGAAAGAAAGCCCAAGAAAACCCAAAAAAGTGGAAAGAAAGGGAAAGAAAACCCAAAGAAAGCCCAAAGAAAGCCAAGGAAAGACCAAAGAAAGGGGAAATAAAGCCCAAAGAAAGGGGAAAGAAAGCCCAAAGAAAGCCCAAAGAAAGCCCAAAGAAAGGGGAAAGAAAGCCCAAAGAAGGGGAAAGAAAGCCCAAAGAAAGGGGAAAGAAAGCCAAAGAAAGGGAAAGAAAGCCCAAAGAAGCCCAAAGAAAGTGGAAAGAAAGGGGAAAGAAAACCCAAAGAAAGCCCAAAGAAAGCCCAAGGAAAGCCAAAGAAAGGGGAAAGAAAGCCCAAAGAAAGGGGATAGAAAGCCCAAAGAAGGCCCAAAGAAAGCCCAAAGAAATCCCACAGAAAGGGGAAAGAAAGCCCAAAGAAAGGGAAAGAAAGCCCAAAGAAAGCCCAAAGAAAGCCCAAGAAAGCCAAAGAAAGGGGAAAGAAAGCCCAAAGAAAGGGGAAAGAAAGCTCAAAGAATGGGGAAAGAAAGCCCAAAGAAAGGGGAAAGAAAGCCCAAAGAATGGGGAAAGAAAGCCCAAAGAAAGGGGAAAGAAAGGGGAAAGGAAAGCCCAAAGAAAGGGGAAAGAAAGGGGGAAAAAAGCCCAAAGAAAGCCCAAAGAAGCCCAAAGAAAGGGGAAAGAAAGCCCAAAGAAAGCCCAAAGAAAGGGGAAAGAAAGCCCAAGGAAAACCCAAAGAAAGCCCAAAGAAAGCCAAAGAAAGCCCAAAGAAAGCCCAAAGAAAGGGGAAAGAAAGGGGAAAGAAAGCCCAAAGAAAGGGGAAAGAAAGCCCAAAGAAAGGGGAAAGAAAGCCCAAAGAAAGCCCAAAGAAAGGGAAAGAAAGCCAAAGAGAGGGGAAACAAAGCCAAAGAAAGGGGAAAGAAAGGGGAAAGAAAGCCCAAAGAAAGGGGATAGAAAGGGGAAGAAAGCCCAAAGAAAGGGGAAAGAAAGGGGAAAGAAAGCCATAGAAAGCCCAAGAAAGCCCAAAGAAAGGGGAAAGAAAGCCCAAAGAAAGCACAAAGAAAGTGGAAAGAAAGGGGAAAGAAAGCCCAAAAAAAGCCCAAAGAAAGCCCAAGGAAAGCCCAAAGAAAGGGAAAGAAAGCCCAAAGAAAGGGGAAAGAAAGCCCAAAGAAAGCCCAAAGAAAGCCAAGGAAAGCCCACAGAAAGGGGAAAGAAAGCCCAAAGAAATGGGAAAGAAAGCCCAAAGAAAGCCCAAAGAAAGCCCAAAGAAAGCCCAAAGAAAGGGGAAAGAAAGCCCAAAGAAAGGGGAAAGAAAGCCCAAAGAAAGCCCAAAGAAAGGGGAAAGAAAACCAAAGAAAGCCAAAGAAATGGGAAAGAAATCCCAAAGAAAGGGAAAGAAAGGGGAAAGAAAGCCCAAAGAAAGGGGAAAGAAAGCCCAAAGAAAGGGGAAAGAAAGCCCAAAGAAAGGGGAAAGAAAGCCCAAGAAAGGGGAAAGAAAGCCCAAAGAAAGCCCAAGAAAGCCCAAAGAAAGTGGAAAGAAAGGGGAAAGAAAGCCCAAAGAAAGCCCAAAGAAAGCCCAAGGAAATCCCAAAGAAAGGGGAAAGAAAGCCAAAGAAAGGGGAATGACAGCCCAAAGAAAGGGGAAAGAAAGCCCAAAGAAAGGGAAAGAAAGCACAAGGAAATCCCAAAGAAAGGGGAAAGAAAGCCCAAGAAAGGGGAAAGAAAGCCCAAAGAAAGGGGAAAGAAAGCCAAAAGAAAGCCCAAAGAAAGTGGATAGAAAGGGGAAAGAAAGCCCAAAGAAAGCCAAAGAAAGCCCAAGGAAAGCCCAAAGAAAGGGGAAAGAAAACCCAAAGAAAGGGGAAAGAAAGCCAAAGAAAGGGAAAGAAAGCCCAAAGAAAGGGGAAAGAAAGCCCAAAGAACGGGAAAGAAGCCCAATGAAAGCACAAAGAAAGCCCAAAGAAAGCCCAAAGAAAGCCCAAGAAAGGGGAAAGAAAGGGGAAAGAAAGCCCAAAGAAAGGGGAAAGAAAGGGGAAAGAAAGCCCAAAGAAAGCCCAAAGAAAGTGGAAAGAAAGGGAAAAGAAAGCCCAAAGAAAGGGAAAGAAAGCCCAAAGAAAGCCCAAAGAAAGGGGAAAGAAAGCCCAAAGAGAGGGGAAACAAAGCCCAAAGAAAGGGGAAAGAAGGCGAAAGAAAGCCCAAAGAAAGGGGAAAGAAAGGGGGAAGAAAGCCCAAAGAAAGGGGAAGGAAAGGGGAAAGAAGCCCAAAGAAAGCCCCAAGAAAGCCCAAAGAAAGGGGAAAGAAAGCCCAAAGAAAGGGGAAAGAAAGCCCAAAGAAAGGGGAATGAAAGCCAAAGAAAGGGAAAGACAGCCCAAAGAAAGCCCAAAGAAAGGGGAAAAAAGCCCAAAGAAAGGGGAAAGAAAGCTCAAAGAAATCCCAAAGAAAGGGGAAAGAAAGCCCAAAGAAAGGGGAAAGAAAGCCCAAAGAAAGGGCAAAGAAAGCCCAAAGAAAGGGGAAAGAAAGCCCAGAGAAACCCCAAAGAAAGCCCAAAGAATGCCCAAAGAAAGCCAAAGAAAAGGGAAAGAAAGCCCAAAGAAAGGGGAAAGAAAGCCCAAAGAAAGGGGAATGACAGCCCAAAGAAAGGGGAAAGAAAGCCCAAAGAAAGGGAAAGAAAGGCCAAAGAGAAGGGGAAAGAAAGGCCAAAGAAAGGGGAAAGAAAGCCCAAATAAAGGGGAAAGAAAGCCCAAAGAAAGCCCAAGAAAGTGGAAAGAAAGGGGAAAGAAAACCCAAAGAAAGCCCAAGAAAGCCCAAGGAAAGACCAAAGAAAGGGGAAATAAAGCCCAAAGAAAGGGGAAAGAAAGCCCAAAGAAAGCCCAAAGAAAGCCCAAAGAAAGCCCAAAGAAAGGGGAAAGAAAGCCCAAAGAAAGGGGAAAGAAAGCCCAAAGAAAGGGGAAAGAAAGCCCAAAGAAAGGGAAAGAAAGCCCAAAGAAAGCCCAAAGAAAGTGGAAAGAAAGGGAAAGAAAACCCAAAGAAAGCCCAAAGAAAGCCCAAGGAAAGCCCAAAGAAAGGGAAAGAAAGCCCAAAGAAAGGGGATAGAAAGCCCAAGAAGGCCCAAAGAAAGCCAAAGAAATCCCACAGAAAGGGGAAAGAAGCCCAAAGAAAGGGGAAAGAAAGCCAAAGAAAGCCCAAAGAAAGCCCAAAGAAAGCCCAAGAAAGGGGGAAAGAAAGCCCAAAGAAAGGGGAAAGAAAGCTCAAAGAATGGGGAAAGAAAGCCCAAAGAAAGGGGAAAGAAAGCCCAAAGAATGGGGAAAGAAAGCCCAAAGAAAGGGGAAAGAAAGGGGAAAGAAAGCCCAAAGAAAGGGGAAAGAAAGGGGGAAAAAAGCCCAAAGAAAGCCCAAAGAAAGCCCAAAGAAAGGGGAAAGAAAGCCCAAAGAAAGCCCAAGAAAGGGGAAAGAAAGCCCAAAGAAAACCCAAAGAAAGCCCAAAGAAAGCCAAAGAAAGCCAAAGAAAGCCCAAAGAAAGGGGAAAGAAAGGGGAAAGAAAGCCCAAAGAAAGGGGAAAGAAAGCCCAAAGAAAGGGGAAAGAAAGCCCAAAGAAAGCCCAAAGAAAGGGGAAAGAAAGCCCAAAGAGAGGGAAACAAAGCCAAAGAAAGGGGAAAGAAAGGGGAAAGAAAGCCCAAAGAAAGGGGATAGAAAGGGGGAAGAAAGCCCAAAGAAAGGGGAAAGAAAGGGAAAGAAAGCCCATAGAAAGCCCCAATAAAGCCCAAAGAAAGGGGAAAGAAAGCCCAAAGAAAGCACAAAGAAAGTGGAAAGAAAGGGAAAGAAAGCCCAAAAAAAAGCCCAAAGAAAGCCAAGGAAAGCCCAAAGAAAGGGGAAAGAAAGCCCAAAGAAAGGGGAAAGAAAGCCCAAAGAAAGCCCAAAGAAAGCCCAAGGAAAGCCACAGAAAGGGGAAAGAAGCCAAAGAAATGGAAAGAAAGCCCAAAGAAAGCCCAAAGAAAGCCCAAAGAAAGCCAAAGAAAGGGGAAAGAAAGCCCAAAGAAAGGGGAAAGAAAGCCCAAAGAAAGCCCAAAGAAAGGGGAAAGAAAACCAAAGAAAGCCCAAAGAAATGGGAAAGAAATCCCAAAGAAAGGGGAAAGAAAGGGGAAAGAAAGCCCAAAGAAAGGGGAAAGAAAGCCAAAGAAAGGGGAAAGAAAGCCCAAAGAAAGGGGAAAGAAAGCCCAAAGAAAGCCCAAAGAAAGCCCAAAGAAAGTGGAAAGAAAGGGGAAAGAAAGCCCAAAGAAAGCCAAAGAAAGCCCAAGGAAATCCCAAAGAAAGGGGAAAGAAAGCCCAAAGAAGGGGAATGACAGCCAAAGAAAGGGGAAAGAAAGCCCAAAGAAAGGGGAAAGAAGCCCAAAGAAAGGGGAAAGAAAGCCAAAGAAAGCCAAAGAAAGCCCAAAGAAAGTGGAAAGAAAGGGAAAGAAAGCCCAAAGAAAGCAAAAGAAAGCACAAGGAAATCCCAAAGAAAGGGGAAAGAAAGCCCAAAGAAAGGGGAAAGAAAGCCCAAAGAAAGGGGAAAGAAGCCAAAAGAAAGCCCAAAGAAAGTGGATAGAAAGGGGAAAGAAAGCCCAAAGAAAGCCCAAAGAAAGCCCAAGGAAAGCCCAAAGAAAGGGGAAAGAAAACCAAAGAAAGGGAAAGAAAGCCCAAAGAAAGGGGAAAGAAAGCCCAAAGAAAGGGGAAAGAAAGCCCAAAGAAAGGGAAAGAAAGCCCAAAGAAAGGGGAAAGAAAGGGGAAAGAAAGCCCAAAGAAAGGGGAAAGAAAGGGGAAAGAAAGCCCAAAGAAAGCCCAAAGAAAGTGGAAAGAAAGGGAAAAGAAAGCCCAAAGAAAGGGGAAAGAAAGCCAAAGAAAGCCCAAAGAAAGGGGAAAGAAAGCCCAAAGAGAGGGGAAACAAAGCCCAAAGAAAGGGGAAAGAAAGGCGAAAGAAAGCCCAAAGAAAGGGGAAAGAAAGGGGAAGAAAGCCCAAAGAAAGGGGAAGGAAAGGGGAAGAAGCCCAAAGAAAGCCCAAGAAAGCCCAAAGAAAGGGGAAAGAAAGCCCAAAGAAAGGGGAAAGAAAGCCCAAAGAAAGGGGAAAGAAAGCCCAAAGAAAGGGGAAAGACAGCCCAAAGAAAGCCCAAAGAAAGGGGAAAAAGCCAAAGAAAGGGGAAAGAAAGCTCAAAGAAATCCAAAGAAAGGGGAAAGAAAGCCCAAAGAAAGGGAAAGAAAGCCCAAAGAAAGGCAAAGAAAGCCCAAAGAAAGGGAAAGAAAGCCCAGAGAAAACCCCAAAGAAAGCCCAAAGAATGCCCAAAGAAAGCCCAAAGAAAAGGGAAAGAAAGCCCAAAGAAAGGGGAAAGAAAGCCCAAAGAAAGGGGAATGACAGCCCAAAGAAGGGGAAAGAAAGCCCAAAGAAAGGGGAAAGAAAGGCCAAAGAAAGGGAAAGAAAGGCCAAAGAAAGGGGAAAGAAAGCCCAAATAAAGGGAAAGAAAGCCCAAAGAAAGCCAAGAAAGTGGAAAGAAAGGGGAAAGAAAACCCAAAGAAAGCCCAAAGAAAGCCCAAGGAAAGACCAAGAAAGGGAAATAAAGCCCAAAGAAAGGGGAAAGAAAGCCCAAAGAAAAGCACAAAGAAAGCCCAAAGAAAGCCCAAAGAAAGGGGGAAATAAAGCCCAAAGAAAGGGGAAAGAAAGCCCAAAGAAAGGCGAATGACAGCCACAGAAAGGGGAAAGAAAGCCAAAGAAAGGGGAAAGAAAGCCAAAGAAAGGGGAAAGAAAGCCAAAGAAAGGGGAAAGAAAGCCCAAAGAAAGGGGAAAGAAAGCCCAAAGAAAGCCCAAGAAAGCCCAAGAAAGTGGAAAGAAAGGGGAAAGAAAACCCAAAGAAAGCCCAAAGAAAGCCCAAGGAAAGCCCAAAGAAAGGGAAAGAAAGCCCAAAGAAAGGGATAGAAAGCCAAAGAAGGCCCAAAGAAAGCCCAAAGAAAGCCCAAAGAAAGGGGAAAGAAAGCCCAAAGAAAGGGGAAAGAAAGCCAAAGAAAGCCCAAAGAAGGCCCAAAGAAAGGGGAAAGAAAGCCCAAAGAAAGGGGAAAGAAAGCCCAAAGAAAGTGGAAAGAAAGCCCAAAGAAAGGGGAATGACAGCCCAAAGAAAGGGGAAAGAAAGCCCCAAAGAAAGGGGAAAGAAAGCCCAAAGAAAGGGGAAAGAAAGCCCAAAGAAAGGGGAAAGAAAGGCCCTAAGAAAGGGGAAAGAAAGCCCAAAGAAAGCCAAAGAAAGGGGAAAGAAAGCCCAAAGAAAGGGGAAAGAAAGCCCAAAGAAAGGGGAAAGAAAGCCCAAAGAAAGCCCAAAGAAAGCCAAAGAAAGGGGAAAGAAAGCCCAAAGAAAGGGGAAAGAAAGCCCAAAGAAAGGGGGAAAGAAAGCCCAAAGAAAGGGGAATGACAGCCCAAAGAAAGGGGAAAGAAAGCCCAAAGAAAGGGGAAAGAAAGCCCAAAGAAAGGGGAAAGAAAGCCCAAAGAAAGGGGAAAGAAAGCCCAAAGAAAGGGGAAAGAAAGCCAAAGAAAGGGAAAGAAAGCCCTAAGAAAGGGGAAAGAAAGCCCAAAGAAAGCCCAAAGAAAGGGGAAAGAAAGCCCAAAGAAAGGGGAAAGAAAGCCCAAAGAAAGGGGAAAGAAAGCCAAAGAAAGGGGAAAGACAGCCCAAAGAAAGCCCAAAGAAAGGGGATAGAAAGCCCAAAGAAAGGGGAAAGAAAGCTCAAAGAATTCCAAAGAAAGGGGAAAGAAAGCCCAAAGAAAGGGGAAAGAAAGCCCAAAGAAAGGGCAAAGAAAGCCCAAAGAAAGGGGAAAGAAAGCCCAGAGAAAGCCCAAAGAAAGCCCAAAGAATGCCCAAAGAAAGCCCAAAGAAAGGGAAAGAAAGCCCAAAGAAAGGGGAAAGAAAGCCCAAAGAAAGGGGAATGACAGCCAAAGAAAGGGGAAAGACAGCCCAAAGAAAGGGGAAAGAAAGCCCAAAGAAAGCCCAAGAAAGTGGAAAGAAAGGGGAAAAAACCCAAAGAAAGCCCAAAGAAAGCCCAAGGAAAGACCAAAGAAAGGGGAAATAAAGCCCAAAGAAAGGGGAAAGAAAGCCCAAAGAAAGCCCAAAGAAAGCCCAAAGAAAGCCCAAAGAAAGGGGAAAGAAAGCCCAAAGAAAGGGGAAAGAAAGCCCAAAGAAAGGCGAATGACAGCCCAAAGAAAGGGGAAAGAAAGCCCAAAGAAAGGGGAAAGAAAGCCCAAAGAAAGGGGAAAGAAAGCCAAAGAAAGGGGAAAGAAAGCCCAAAGAAAGCCCAAAGAAAGCCCAAAGAAAGTGGAAAGAAAGGGGAAAGAGAACCCAAAGAAAGCCCAAAGAAAGCCCAAGGAAAGCCCAAAGAAAGGGGAAAGAAAGCCAAAGAAAGGGGATAGAAAGCCCAAAGAAGGCCCAAAGAAAACCAAAGAAAGCCCACAGAAAGGGGAAAGAAAGCCCAAAGAAAGGGGAAAGAAGCCCAAAGAAAGCCCAAAGAAAGCCCAAAGAAAGGGGAAAGAAAGCCCAAAGAAAGGGGAAAGAAAGCCCAAAGAAAGGGGAAAGAAAGCCCAAAGAAAGGGGAATGACAGCCCAAAGAAAAGGGGAAAGAAAGCCAAAGAAAGGGGAAAGAGAGCCCAAAGAAAGGGGAAAGAAAGCCCAAAGAAAGGGGAAAGAAAGCCCAAAGAAATGGGAAAGAAAGCCAAAGAAATGGGAAAGAAAGCCCTAAGAAAGGGGAAAGAAAGCCCAAAGAAAGGGAAAGAAAGCCCAAAGAAAGGGGAAAGAAAGCCCAGAGAGAGCCCAAAGAAAGCCCAAAGAAAGCCCAAAGAAAGCCCAAGGAAAGCCAAAGAAAGGGGAAAGAAAGCCCAAAGAAAGGGGAAAGAAAGCCAATGAAAGCCCAAAGAAAGCCCAAAGAAAGCCCAAAGAAAGGGGAAAGAAAGCCAAAGAAAGGGGAAAGAAAGCCCAGAGAAAGCCCAAAGAAAGGTCAAAGAAAGCGCAAAGAAAGCCCGAAGAAAGGGGAAAGAAAGCCCAAAGAAAGGGGAAAGAAAGGGGAAGAAAGCCAAAGAAAGGGGAAAGAAAGGGGAAGAAAGCCCAAAGAAAGGCCAAATAATGCCCAAAGAAAGGGGAAAAAAAGCCAAAGAAAGCCCAAAGAAAGGGGAAAGAAAGCGCAAAGAAAGCCCAAAGAAAAGGGAAAGAAAGCCCAAAGAAATGTGAAAGAAGCCCAAATAAAGGGGAAAGAAAGCCAAAGAAAGGGGAAAGACAGCCCAAAGAAAGCCCAAAGAAAGGGGAAAGAAAGTCCAAAGAAAGGGGAAAGAAAGCTCAAAGAAAGCCCAAAGAAAGGGGAAAGAAAGCCAAAGAAAGGGGAAAGAAAGCCCAAAGAAAGGGGAAAGAAAGCCCAGAGAATGCCCAAAGAAAGCCCAAAGAAAGCCCAAAGAAAGCCCAAAGAAAAGGGAAAGAAAGCCAAAGAAAGGGGAAAGAAAGCCCAAAGAAAGGGGAATGACAGCCCAAAGAAAGGGGAAAGAAAGCCCAAAGAAAGCCCAAAGAAAGGGGAAAGAAAGCCCAAAGAAAGGCGAAAGAATGCCCAAAGAAAACCCAAATAAAGCCCACAGAAAGGGGAAAGAAAGCCCAAAGAAAGGGGAAAGAAAGCCCAAAGAAAGCCCAAAGAAAGCCAAAGAAAGGGAAAGAAAGCCCAAAGAAAGGAGAAAGAAAGGCCAAAGAAAGGGGAAAGAAAGCCCAAAGACAGGGGAAAGAAAGCCCAAAGAACGGGGAATGACAGCCCAAAGAAAGGGGAAAGAATGCCCAAAGAAAGGAGAAAGAAAGCCAAAGAAAGGGGAAAGAAAGCCCAAAGAAAGGGGAAAGAAAGCCCAAAGAAAGGGGAAAGAAAGCCCAAAGAAAACCCAAATAAAGCCCACAGAAAGGGGAAGAAAGCCAAAGAAAGGGGAAAGAAAGCCCAAAGAAAGCCCAAAGAAAGCCCAAAGAAAGGGGAAAGAAAGCCCAAAGAAAGGAGAAAGAAAGGCCAAAGAAAGGGGAAAGAAAGCCCAAAGACAGGGGAAAGAAAGCCCAAAGAACGGGAATGACAGCCCAAAGAAAGGGGATAGAATGCCCAAAGAAAGGAGAAAGAAAGCCAAAGAAGGGGAAAGAAGCCCAAAGAAAGGGGAAAGAAAGCCCAAGAAACCGCAAAGATAGCCCAAAGAAAGCCCAAAGAAAGTGGAAAGAAAGGGAAAGAAGCCAAAGAAAGCCCAAAGAAAGCCCAAGGAAAGCCCAAAGAAAGGGAAAGAGAGCCCAAAGAAAGGGGAAAGAAAGCCCAAAGAAAGCCAAAGAAAGTGGAAAGAAAGCCCAAAGAAAGGGGAAACAAAGCCCAAAGAAAGGGAAAGAAAGGGGAAAGAAAGCCCAAAGAAAGGGGAAAGAAAGGGGAAAGAAAGCCCAAAGAAAGCCAAAGAAAGGGGAAGAAAGCCCAAAGAAAGTGGAAAGAAAGCCCAAAGAAAGGGGAAACAAAGCCCAAAGAAAGGGGAAAGAAAGGGAAAGAAAGCCCAAAGAAAGGGGAAAGAAAGGGGAAAGAAAGCCAAAGAAAGCCCAAAGAAAGGGAAAGAAAGCCCAAAGAAACCCCAAAGAAAGGGGAAGAAAGCCCAAAGAAACCGCAAAGAAAGGGGAAAAGAAAGTCCAAAGAAAGCCCAAAGAAAGGGGAAAGAAAGCCCAAAGAAAGGGGAAAGAAAGCCCAAAGAAAGGGGAAAGAAAGCCCAAAGAAAGGGAAAGAAAGCCCAAAGAAAGGGGAAAGAAAGCCCAAAGAAAGCTCAAAGAAAGGGAAAGAAAGCCCAAAGAAAAGGGAAAGAAAGCCCAAAGAAAGCCCAAAGAAAGCGGAAAGAAAGCCCAAGAAAGGGGAAACAAAGCCCAAAGAAAGCCCAAAGAAAGCCCAAAGAAAGGGGAAAGAAAGCCCAAAGAAAGGGGAAAGAAAGCCAAAAGAAAGCCCAAAGAAAGGGAAAGAAAGCCCAAAGAAAGGGGAAAGAAAGCCCAAAGAAAGGGGAAGAAAGCCAAAGAAAGGGGGAAAGAAAGCCCAAAGAAAGGGGAAAGACAGCCCAAAGAAAGGAGAAAGAAAGCCCAAAGAAAGGGGAAAGAAAGCCCAAAGAAAGCCCAAAGAAAGGGAAAGAAAGCCCAAAGAAAAGGGTAAGAAAGCCAAAGAAAGCCCAAAGAAAGCGGAAAGAAAGCCCAAAGAAAGGGGAAACAAAGCCCAAGAAAGCCCAAAAAAGCCCAAAGAAAGCCCAAAGAAAGGGGAAAGAAAGCCCAAGAAAGGGGAAGAAAGCCCAAAGAAATCCCAAAGAAAGGGGAAAGAAAGCGCAAAGAAAGACCAAAGAATGCCCAAAGAAAGCCCAAAGAAAGGGGAAAGAAAGCCCAAAGAAAGGGGAAAGAAAGCCCAAAGAAAGCCCAAAGAAAGCCCAAAGAAAGGGGAAAGAAAGACCAAAGAAAGCCCAAAGAAAGCCCAAAGAAAGTGGAAAGAAAGGGAAAGAAAGCCAAAGAAAGCCCAAGGAAAGCCCAAAGAAAGGGGAAAGAAATCCAAAGAATGGGGGAAAAAAGCCCAAAGAAAGCCCAAAGAAAGCCCAAGAAAGCCCACAGAAAGGGGAAAGAAAGCCCAAAGAAATGGGAAAGAAAGCCCAAAGAAAGCCCAAAGAAAGCCAAAGAAAGCCCAAAGAAAGGGGAAAGAAAGCCCAAGAAAGCCCAAAGAAAGGGGAAAGAAAGCCCAAAGAAAGCCCAAAGAAAGGGGAAAGAAAGGCCAAAGAAAGGGGAAAGAAAGGGGAAAGAAAGCCCAAAGAGAGGGGAAAGAAATGGGAAGAAAGCCCAAAGAAAGCCCAAACAAAGGGAAAGAAAGCGCAAAGAAAGCCAAAGAAAGGGGAAAGAAAGCCAAAGAAAGGGGAAAGAAAGCCAGAGAATGCCCAAAGAAAGCCCAAAGAAAGCCCAAAGAAAGCCCAAAGAAAAGGGAAAGAAAGCCCAAAGAAAGGGGAAAGAAAGCCCAAAGAAAGGGGAATGACAGCCCAAAGAAAGGGGAAAGAAAGCCAAAGAAAGGGGAAAGAAAGCCCGAAGAAAGGGGAAAGAAAGCCCAAGAAAGGGGAAAGAAAGCCAAAGAAGGGGAAAGAAAGCCCAAAGAAAGCCCAAAGAAAGCCCAAAGAAAGTGGAAAGAAAGGGGAAAGAAAACCCAAAGAAAGCCCAAAGAAAGCCCAAGGAAAGACCAAGAAAGGGGAAAGAAGCCCAAAGAAAGGGGAAAGAAAGCCCAAAGAAAGCCCAAAGAAAGCCCAAATAAAGCCCACAGAAAGGGGAAAGAAAGCCCAAAGAAAGGGGAAAGAAAGCCCAAAGAAAGCCCAAAGACCGCCAAAAAAAGCCCAAAGAAAGCCCAAAGAAAGCCCAAAGAAAGGGGAAAGAAAGCCAAAGAAAGGGGAAAGAAAGCCCAAAGAAAGGGGAATGACAGCCCAAAGAAAGGGGAAAGAAAGCCCAAAGAAAGGAGAAAGAAAGCCCAAAGAAAGGGGAAAGAAAGCCCAAAGCAAGGGGAAAGAAAGCCCAAGAAACCGCAAGGATGCCAAAGATAGCTGAAAGAAAGTGGAAAGAAAGGGGAAATAAAGCCCAAAGAAAGCCCAAAGAAAGCGGAGAGAAAGCCAAAGAAAGGGGAAACAAAGCCAAAGAAAGCCCAAAGAAAGCCCAAAGAAAGGGGAAAGAAAGCCAAAGAAAGGGGAAAGAAAGCCAAAGAAAGGGGGAAAGAAAGCCCAAAGAAAGGGGAATGGACAGCCCAAAGAAAGGGGAAAGACAGCCCAAAGAAAGGGGAAAGAAAGCCCAAAGAAAGCCCAAGAAAGTGGAAAGAAAGGGGAAATAAAACCCAAAGAAAGCCCAAAGAAAGCCCAAGGAAAGACCAAAGAAAGGGAAGAAATAAGCCCAAAGAAAGGGGAAAGAAAGCCCAAGAAAGCCCAAAGAAAGCCCAAAGAAAGCCCAAAGAAAGGGGAAAGAAAGCCCAAAGAAAGGGGAAAGAAAGCCCAAAGAAAGGCGAATGACAGCCCAAAGAAAGGGGAAAGAAAGCCCAAAGAAAGGGGAAAGAAAGCCCAAAGAAAGGGGAAAGAAAGCCCAAAGAAAGGGGAAAGAAAGCCCAAAGAAAGCCCAAAGAAAGCCCAAAGAAAGTGGAAAGAAAGGGGAAAGAGAACCCAAAGAAAGCCCAAAGAAAGCCCAAGGAAAGCCCAAAGAAAGGGGAAAGAAAGCCCAAAGAAAGGGGATAGAAAGCCCAAAGAAGGCCCAAAGAAAGCCCAAAGAAAGCCCACAGAAAGGGGAAAGAAAGCCCAAAGAAAGGGGAAAGAAAGCCCAAAGAAAGCCCAAAGAAAGCCAAAGAAAGGGGAAAGAAAGCCCAAAGAAAGGGGGAAAGAAAGCCCAAAGAAAGGGAAAGAAAGCCCAAAGAAAGGGGAATGACAGCCCAAAGAAAGGGGAAAGAAAGCCAAAGAAAGGGAAAGAAAGCCAAAGAAAAGGGAAAGAAAGCCCAAAGAAAGGGGAAAGAAAGCCCAAAGAAATGGGAAAGAAAGCCCAAAGAAATGGGAAAGAAAGCCCTAAGAAAGGGGAAAGAAGCCCAAAGAAAGGGGAAAGAAAGCCCAAAGAAAGGGGAAAGAAAGCCCAGAGAGAGCCCAAAGAAAGCCCAAGAAAGCCCAAAGAAAGTCCAAGGAAAGCCCAAAGAAAGGGGAAAGAAAGCCCAAAGAAAGGGAAAGAAAGCCCAAAGAAAAGGGAAAGAAAGCCCAGAGAGAGCCCAAAGAAAGCCCAAAGAAAGCCCAATGAAAGCCCAAAGAAAGCCCAAAGAAAGCCCAAAGAAAGGGGAAAGAAAGCCCAAAGAAGGGAAAGAAAGCCCAAAGAATGGGGAAAGAAAGCCCAAAGAAAGGGGAAAGAAAGGGGAAAGAAAGCCCAAAGAAAGGGGAAAGAAAGGGGGAAAAAAGCCCAAAGAAAGCCCAAAGAAAGCCCAAAGAAAGGGAAAGAAAGCCCAAAGAAAGCCCAAAGAAAGGGGAAAGAAAGCCCAAGGAAAACCAAAGAAAGCCAAAGAAAGCCCAAAGAAAGCCCAAAGAAAGCCCAAAGAAAGGGGAAAGAAAGGGGAAAGAAAGCCCAAAGAAAGGGGAAAGAAAGCCCAAAGAAAGGGGAAAGAAAGCCCAAAGAAAGCCCAAAGAAAGGGGAAAGAAAGCCCAAAGAGAGGGGGAAACAAAGCCCAAAGAAAGGGGAAAGAAAGGGGAAAGAAAGCCCAAAGAAAGGGGATAGAAAGGGGGAAGAAAGCCCAAAGAAAGGGGAAAGAAAGGGGAAAGAAAGCCCATAGAAAGCCCCAAGAAAGCCCAAAGAAAGGGGAAAGAAAGCCAAAGAAAGCACAAAGAAAGTGGAAAGAAAGGGAAAGAAAGCCCAAAAAAAGCCCAAAGAAAGCCCAAGGAAAGCCCAAAGAAAGGGGAAAGAAAGCCCAAAGAAAGGGAAAGAAAGCCCAAAGAAAGCCAAAGAAAGCCAAGGAAAGCCCACAGAAAGGGAAAGAAAGCCCAAAGAAATGGGAAAGAAAGCCCAAAGAAAGCCCAAAGAAAGCCCAAGAAAGCCCAAAGAAAGGGGAAAAGAAGCCCAAAGAAAGGGGAAGAAAGCCCAAAGAAAGCCCAAAGAAAGGGAAAGAAAACCCAAAGAAAGCCCAAAGAAATGGGAAAGAAATCCAAAGAAGGGGAAAGAAAGGGGGAAAGAAAGCCCAAAGAAAGGGGAAAGAAAGCCCAAGAAAGGGGAAAGAAAGCCCAAAGAAAGGGGAAAGAAAGCCAAAGAAAGGGGAAAGAAAGCCCAAAGAAAGCCAAAGAAAGCCCAAAGAAAGTAGGAAAGAAAGGGAAAGAAAGCCCAAAGAAAGCCAAAGAAAGCCCAAGGAAATCCCAAAGAAAGGGGAAAGAAAGCCCAAAGAAAGGGGAATGACAGCCCAAAGAAAGGGGAAAGAAAGCCCAAAGAAAGGGGAAAGAAAGCACAAGGAAATCCCAAAGAAAGGGGAAAGAAAGCCCAAAGAAAGGGGAAAGAAAGCCCAAAGAAAGGGAAAGAAAGCCAAAAGAAAGCCCAAAGAAAGTGGATAGAAAGGGGAAGAAAGCCCAAAGAAAGCCCAAAGAAAGCCCAAGGAAAGCCCAAAGAAAGGGAAAGAAAACCCAAAGAAAGGGGAAAGAAAGCCCAAAGAAAGGGAAAGAAAGCCCAAAGAAAGGGGAAAGAAAGCCCAAAGAACGGGAAAGAAAGCCCAATGAAAGCACAAAGAAAGCCCAAAGAAAGCCCAAAGAAAGCCCAAAGAAAGGGGAAAGAAAGGGAAAGAAAGCCCAAAGAAAGGGGAAAGAAAGGGGAAAGAAAGCCCAAAGAAAGCCCAAAGAAAGTGGAAAGAAAGGGAAAAGAAAGCCCAAAGAAAGGGGAAAGAAAGCCCAAAGAAAGCCCAAAGAAAGGGAAAGAAAGCCCAAAGAGAGGGGAAACAAAGCCAAAGAAAGGGGAAAAGAAAGGCGAAAGAAAGCCCAAAGAAAGGGGAAAGAAAGGGGGAAGAAAGCCCAAAGAAAGGGAAGGAAAGGGGAAGAAGCCCAAAGAAAGCCCCAAGAAAGCCAAAGAAAGGGGAAGAAAGCCCAAAGAAAGGGGAAAGAAAGCCCAAAGAAAGGGGAAGAAAGCCCAAAGAAAGGGGAAAGACAGCCCAAAGAAAGCCCAAAGAAAGGGGAAAAAAGCCCAAAGAAAGGGAAAGAAAGCTCAAAGAAATCCCAAAGAAAGGGGAAAGAAAGCCCAAAGAAAGGGGAAAGAAAGCCCAAAGAAAGGGCAAAGAAAGCCCAAAGAAAGGGGAAAGAAAGCCAGAGAAACCCAAAGAAAGCCCAAAGAATGCCCAAAGAAAGCCCAAAGAAAAGGGAAAGAGAAAGCCCAAAGAAAGGGGAAAGAAAGCCCAAAGAAAGGGGAATGACAGCCCAAAGAAAGGGGAAAGAAAGCCCAAAGAAAGGGGAAAGAAAGGCCAAAGAAAGGGGAAAGAAAGGCCAAAGAAAGGGGAAAGAAAGCCCAAATAAAGGGGAAAGAAAGCCCAAAGAAAGCCAAGAAAGTGGAAAGAAAGGGGAAAGAAAACCCAAAGAAAGCCCAAAGAAAGCCCAAGGAAAGACCAAAGAAAGGGGAAATAAAGCCCAAAGAAAGGGGAAAGAAAGCCCAAAGAAAGCCCAAAGAAAGCCCAAAGAAAGCCCAAAGAAAGGGGAAAGAAAGCCCAAAGAAAGGGGAAAGAAAGCCCAAAGAAAGGGAAAGAAAGCCCAAAGAAAGGGGAAAGAAAGCCCAAAGAAAGCCCAAAGAAAGTGGAAAGAAAGGGGAAAGAAAACCCAAAGAAAGCCCAAAGAAAGCCCAAGGAAAGCCCAAAGAAAGGGGAAAGAAAGCCCAAAGAAAGGGGATAGAAAGCCCAAAGAAGGCCCAAAGAAAGCCCAAAGAAATCCCACAGAAAAGGGGAAAGAAAGCCCAAAGAAAGGGGAAAGAAAGCCCAAAGAAAGCCCAAAGAAAGCCCAAAGAAAGCCCAAAGAAAGGGGAAAGAAAGCCCAAAGAAAGGGGAAAGAAAGCTCAAAGAATGGGGAAAGAAAGCCCAAAGAAAGGGAAAGAAAGCCCAAAGAATGGGGAAAGAAAGCCCAAAGAAAGGGGAAAGAAAGGGGAAAGAAAGCCCAAAGAAAGGGGAAAGAAAGGGGGAAAAAAGCCCAAAGAAAGCCCAAAGAAAGCCCAAAGAAAGGGGAAAGAAAGCCCAAAGAAAAGCCAAAGAAAGGGGAAAGAAAGCCCAAAGAAAACCAAAGAAAGCCCAAGAAAGCCCAAAGAAAGCCCAAAGAAAGCCCAAAGAAAGGGGAAAGAAAGGGGGAAAGAAAGCCCAAAGAAAGGGGAAAGAAAGCCCAAAGAAAGGGGAAAGAAAGCCCAAAGAAAGCCAAAGAAAGGGGAAAGAAAGCCCAAAGAGAGGGGAAACAAAGCCCAAAGAAAGGGGAAAGAAAGGGGAAAGAAAGCCCAAAGAAAGGGGATAGAAAGGGGGAAGAAAGCCCAAAGAAAGGGGAAAGAAAGGGGAAAGAAAGCCCATAGAAAGCCCCAATAAAGCCCAAAGAAGGGGAAAGAAGCCCAAAGAAAGCACAAAGAAAGTGGAAAGAAAGGGAAAGAAAGCCCAAAAAAAGCCCAAAGAAAGCCCAAGGAAAGCCCAAAGAAAGGGGAAAGAAAGCCCAAAGAAAGGGGAAAGAAAGCCCAAAGAAAGCCAAAGAAAGCCCAAGGAAAGCCCACAGAAAGGGAAAGAAAGCCCAAAGAAATGGGAAAGAAAGCCCAAAGAAAGCCCAAAGAAAGCCCAAAGAAAGCCAAAGAAAGGGGAAAGAAAGCCCAAAGAAAGGGGAAAGAAAGCCCAAAGAAAGCCCAAAGAAAGGGGAAAGAAAACCCAAAGAAAGCCCAAAGAAATGGGAAAGAAATCCCAAAGAAAGGGGAAAGAAAGGGGAAAGAAAGCCCAAAGAAAGGGGAAAGAAAGCCCAAAGAAAGGGAAAGAAAGCCCAAAGAAAGGGGAAAGAAAAGCCCAAAGAAAGCCCAAAGAAAGCCCAAAGAAAGTGGAAAGAAAGGGGAAAGAAAGCCCAAAGAAAGCCCAAAGAAAGCCCAAGGAAATCCCAAAGAAAGGGGAAAGAAAGCCCAAAGAAAGGGGAATGACAGCCCAAAGAAAGGGAAAGAAAGCCAAAGAAAGGGGAAAGAAAGCCAAAGAAAGGGGAAAGAAAGCCCAAAGAAAGCCCAAAGAAAGCCCCAAAGAAAGTGGAAAGAAAGGGGAAAGAAAGCCCAAAGAAAGCAAAAAGAAAGCACAAGGAAATCCCAAAGAAAGGGGAAAGAAAGCCCAAAGAAAGGGGAAAGAAAGCCCCAAAGAAAGGGGAAAGAAAGCCAAAAGAAAGCCCAAAGAAAGTGGATAGAAAGGGGAAAGAAAGCCTAAGAAAGCCCAAAGAAAGCCCAAGGAAAGCCCAAAGAAAGGGGAAAGAAAACCCAAAGAAAGGGGAAAGAAAGCCCAAAGAAAGGGAAAGAAAGCCCAAAGAAAGGGAAAAGAAAGCCCAAAGAAAGGGGAAAGAAAGCCCAAGAAAGGGGAAAGAAGGGGAAAGAAAGCCCAAAGAAAGGGGAAAGAAAGGGGAAAGAAAGCCCAAAGAAAGCCCAAAGAAAGTGGAAAGAAAGGGAAAAGAAAGCCCAAAGAAAGGGGAAAGAAAGCCCAAAGAAAGCCCAAAGAAAGGGGAAAGAAAGCCAAAGAGAGGGGAAACAAAGCCCAAAGAAAGGGGAAAGATAAGGCGAAAGAAAGCCCAAAGAAAGGGGAAAGAAAGGGGGAAGAAAGCCCAAAGAAAGGGGAAGGAAGGGGAAAGAAGCCAAAGAAAGCCCCAAGAAAGCCCAAAGAAAGGGGAAAGAAAGCCCAAAGAAAGGGGAAAGAAAGCCCAAAGAAAGGGGAAAGAAAGCCAAAGAAAGGGGAAAGACAGCCCAAAGAAAGCCCAAAGAAAGGGGAAAAAAGCCCAAAGAAAGGGGAAAGAAAGCTCAAAGAAATCCCAAAGAAGGGGAAAGAAAGCCCAAAGAAAGGGGAAAGAAAGCCCAAAGAAAGGGCAAAGAAAGCCCAAAGAAAGGGGAAAGAAAGCCCAGAGAAACCCCAAGAGAAGCCCAAAGAATGCCCAATAGAAAGCCCAAAGAAGAAGGGAAAGAAAGCCCAAAGAAAGGGAAAGAAAGCCCAAAGAAAGGGGAATGACAGCCCAAAGAAAGGGGAAAGAAAGCCCAAAGAAAGGGGGAAAGAAAGGCCAAAGAAGGGGAAAGAAAGGCCAAAGACAGGGAAAGAAAGCCCAAATAAAGGGGAAAGAAAGCCCAAAGAAAGCCAAGAAAGTGGAAAGAAAGGGGAAAGAAAACCCAAAGAAAGGCCCAAAGAAAGCCCAAGGAAAGACCAAAGAAAGGGGAAATAAAGCCCAAAGAAAGGGGAAAGAAAGCCCAAAGAAAGCACAAAGAAAGCCAAAGAAAGCCCAAAGAAAGGGGAAATAAAGCCCAAAGAAGGGGAAAGAAAGCCCAAAGAAAGGCGAATGACAGCCCAAAGAAAGGGGAAAGAAAGCCCAAAGAAAGGGGAAAGAAAGCCCAAAGAAAGGGGAAAGAAAGCCCAAGAAAGGGGAAAGAAAGCCCAAAGAAAGGGGAAAGAAAGCCAAAGAAAGCCCAAAGAAAGCCCAAAGAAAGTGGAAAGAAAGGGGAAAGAAAACCCAAAGAAAGCCAAGAAAGCCCAAGGAAAGCCCAAAGAAAGGGAAGAAAGCCCAAAGAAAGGGGATAGAAAGCCCAAAGAAGGCCCAAGAAAGCCCAAAGAAAGCCCAAAGAAAGGGGAAAGAAAGCCCAAAGAAAGGGGAAAGAAAGCCAAAGAAAGCCAAAGAAGGCCCAAAGAAAGGGGAAAAGAAAGCCCAAAGAAAGGGGAAAGAAAGCCCAAAGAAAGTGGAAAGAAAGCCCAAAGAAAGGGGAATGGACAGCCCAAAGAAAGGGGAAAGAAAGCCCAAAGAAAGGGGAAAGAAAGCCCAAAGAAAGGGGAAAGAAAGCCCAAAGAAAGGGGAAAGAAAGCCCAAAGAAAGGGGAAAGAAAGCCCTAAGAAAGGGAAAGAAAGCCCAAAGAAAGCCCAAAGAAAGGGGAAAGAAAGCCCAAAGAAAGGGGAAAGAAAGCCCAAAGAAAGGGGAAAGAAAGCCCAAAGAAAGCCCAAAGAAAGCCCAAGAAAGGGGAAAGAAAGCCCAAAGAAAGGGGAAAGAAAGCCCAAAGAAAGGGGAAAGAAAGCCCAAAGAAAGGGGAATGACAGCCCAAAGAAAGGGGAAAGAAAGCCCAAAGAAAGGGGAAAGAAAGCCCAAAGAAGGGGAAAGAAAGCCCAAAGAAAGGGGAAAGAAAGCCCAAAGAAAGGGGAAAGAAAGCCCAAAGAAAGGGGAAAGAAAGCCTAAGAAAGGGGAAAGAAAGCCAAAGAAAGCCCAAAGAAAGGGGAAAGAAAGCCCAAAGAAAGGGGGAAAGAAAGCCCAAAGAAAGGGGAAAGAAAGCCCAAAGAAAGGGAAAGACAGCCCAAAGAAAGCCAAAGAAAGGGGATAGAAAGCCCAAAGAAGGGGAAAGAAAGCTCAAAGAATTCCCAAAGAAGGGGAAAGAAAGCCCAAAGAAAGGGGAAAGAAAGCCCAAAGAAAGAGGAAAGAAAGCCCAGAGAAAGCCCAAAGAAAGCCCAAAGAATGCCCAAAGAAAGCCCAAAGAAAAGGGAAAGAAAGCCCAAAGAAGGGGAAAGAAAGCCCAAAGAAAGGGGAATGACAGCCCAAAGAAAGGGAAAGACAGCCAAAGAAAGGGGAAAGAAAGCCCAAAGAAAGCCCAAGAAAGTGGAAAGAAAGGGGAAATAAAACCCAAAGAAAGCCCAAAGAAAGCCCAAGGAAAGACCAAAGAAAGGGGAAATAAAGCCCAAAGAAAGGGGAAAGAAAGCCCAAAGAAAGCCCAAAGAAAGCCCAAAGAAAGCCCAAAGAAAGGGGAAAGAAAGCCCAAAGAAAGGGGAAAGAAAGCCCAAAGAAAGGCGAATGACAGCCAAAGAAAGGGGAAAGAAAGCCCAAAGAAAGGGGAAAGAAAGCCCAAAGAAAGGGGAAAGAAAGCCCAAAGAAAGGGGAAAGAAAGCCCAAAGAAAGCCCAAAGAAAGCCCAAAGAAAGTGGAAAGAAAGGGGGAAAGAGAACCCAAAGAAAGCCCAAAGAAAGCCAAGGAAAGCCCAAAGAAAGGGGAAAGAAAGCCCAAAGAAAGGGGATAGAAAGCCCAAAGAAGGCCCAAAGAAAGCCCAAAGAAAGCCCACAGAAAGGGGAAAGAAAGCCCAAAGAAAGGGGAAAGAAAGCCCAAAGAAAGCCCAAAGAAAGCCCAAAGAAAGGGGAAAGAAAGCCCAAAGAAAGGGGAAAGAAAGCCCAAAGAAAGGGGAAAGAAAGCCAAAGAAAGGGGAAATGACAGCCCAAAGAAAGGGGAAAGAAGCCCAAAGAAAGGGGAAAGAGAGCCCAAAGAAAGGGGAAAGAAAGCCCAAAGAAAGGGGAAAGAAAGCCCAAAGAAATGGGAAAGAAAGCACCAAAGAAATGGGAAAAGAAGCCCTAAGAAAGGGGAAAGAAAGCCCAAAGAAAGGGGAAAGAAAGCCCAAAGAAAGGGGAAAGAAAGCCCAGAGAGAGCCAAAGAAAGCCCAAAGAAAGCCCAAAGAAAGCCCAGGAAAGCCCAAAGAAAGGGGAAAGAAAGCCAAAGAAAGGGGAAAGAAAGCCCAATGAAAGCCAAAGAAAGCCCAAGAAAGCCCAAAGAAGGGGAAAGAAAGCCCAAAGAAAGGGGAAAGAAAGCCAGAGAAAGCCCAAAGAAAGGTCAAAGAAAGCGCAAAGAAAGCCCGAAGAAAGGGGAAAGAAAGCCCAAAGAAAGGGGAAAGAAAGGGGAAAGAAAGCCCAAAGAAAGGGGAAAGAAAGGGGGAAGAAAGCCCAAAGAAAGGCCAAATAATGCCCAAAGAAAGGGGAAAAAAAGCCCAAAGAAAGCCCAAAGAAATGGGAAAGAAGCGCAAAGAAAGCCCAAAGAAAAGGGAAAGAAAGCCCAAAGAAATGTGAAAGAAAGCCCAAATAAAGGGGAAAGAAAGCCCAAAGAAAGGGGAAAGACAGCCCAAAGAAGCCCAAAGAAAGGGAAAGAAAGTCCAAAGAAAGGGAAAGAAAGCTCAAAGAAAGCCAAAGAAAGGGGAAAGAAAGCCCAAAGAAAGGGGAAAGAAAGCCCAAAGAAAGGGGAAAGAAAGCCCAGAGAATGCCCAAAGAAAGCCCAAAGAAAGCCCAAAGAAAGCCCAAAGAAAAGGGAAAGAAAGCCCAAAGAAAGGGAAAGAAAGCCAAAGAAAGGGGAATGACAGCCCAAAGACAAGGGAAAGAAAGCCCAAAGAAAGCCCAAAGAAAGGGGAAAGAAAGCCCAAAGAAAGGCGAAAGAATGCCCAAAGAAAACCCAAATAAAGCCCACAGAAAGGGGAAAGAAAGCCCAAAGAAAGGGGAAAGAAAGCCCAAAGAAAGCCCAAAGAAAGCCCAAAGAAGGGGAAAGAAGCCCAAAGAAAGGAGAAAGAAAGGCCAAAGAAAGGGAAAGAAAGCCCAAAGACAGGGAAAGAAAGCCCAAAGAACGGGAATGACAGCCCAAAGAAAGGGGAAAGAATGCCCAAAGAAAGGAGAAAGAAAGCCAAAGAAAGGGGAAAGAAAGCCCAAAGAAGGGGAAAGAAAGCCCAAAGAAAGGGGAAAGAAAGCCCAAAGAAAACCACAATAAAGCCCACAGAAAGGGAAAGAAAGCCCAAAGAAAGGGAAAGAAAGCCCAAAGAAAGCCCAAAGAAAGCCCAAAGAAAGGGGAAAGAAAGCCCAAAGAAAGGAGAAAGAAAGGCCAAAGAAAGGGGAAAGAAAGCCCAAAGACAGGGGAAAGAAAGCCCAAAGAACGGGGAATGACAGCCCAAAGAAAGGGGATAGAATGCCCAAAGAAAGGAGAAAGAAAGCCCAAAGAAAGGGGAAAGAAAGCCCAAAGAAAGGGGAAAGAAAGCCCAAGAAACCGCAAAGATAGCCCAAAGAAAGCCCAAAGAAAGTGGAAAGAAAGGGGAAAGAAAGCCCAAAGAAAGCCCAAAGAAAGCCCAAGGAAAGCCCAAAGAAAGGGGAAAGAGAGCCCAAAGAAAGGGGAAAGAAAGCCCAAAGAAAGCCCAAAGAAAGTGGAAAGAAAGCCCAAAGAAAGGGGAAACAAAGCCCAAAGAAAGGGGAAAGAAAGGGAAAGAAGCCCAAAGAAAGGGGAAAGAAAGGGGGAAAGAAAGCCCAAAGAAAGCCCAAAGAAAGGGAAAGAAAGCCAAAGAAAGTGGAAAGAAAGCCCAAAGAAAGGGGAAACAAAGCCCAAAGAAAGGGGAAAGAAAGGGGAAAGAAAGCCCAAAGAAAGGGGAAAGAAAGGGAAAGAAAGCCCAAAGAAAGCCCAAAGAAAGGGGAAAGAAAGCCCAAAGAAACCCAAAGAAAGGGGAAAGAAAGCCCAAAGAAACCGCAAAGAAAGGGGAAAGAAAGTCCAAAGAAAGCCAAAGAAAGGGGAAAGAAAGCCCAAAGAAAGGGGAAAGAAAGCCCAAAGAAAGGGGAAAGAAAGCCCAAAGAAAGGGGAAAGAAAGCCAAAGAAAGGGGAAAGAAAGCCCAAAGAAAGCTCAAAGAAAGGGGAAAGAAAGCCCAAAGAAAAGGGAAAGAAAGCCCAAAGAAGCCCAAAGAAAGCGGAAAGAAAGCCAAAGAAAGGGGAAACAAAGCCCAAAGAAAGCCCAAAGAAAGCCCAAAGAAAGGGGAAAGAAAGCCCAAAGAAAGGGGAAAGAAAGCCAAAAGAAAGCCCAAAGAAAGGGGAAAGAAAGCCAAAGAAAGGGAAAGAAAGCCCAAAGAAAGGGGAAAGAAAGCCCCAAAGAAAGGGGAAAGAAAGCCCAAAGAAAGGGAAAGACAGCCAAAGAAAGGAAGAAAGAAAGCCCAAAGAAAGGGGAAAGAAAGCCCAAAGAAAGCCCAAAAGAAAGGGGAAAGAAAGCCCAAAGAAAAGGGTAAGAAAGCCCAAAGAAAGCCCAAAGAAAGCGGAAAGAAAGCCCAAAGAAAGGGGAAACAAAGCCCAAAGAAAGCCAAAAAAAGCCCAAAGAAAGCCCAAAGAAAGGGGAAAGAAAGCCCAAAGAAAGGGAAAGAAAGCCCAAAGAATCCCAAAGAAAGGGAAAGAAAGCGCAAGAAAGACCAAAGAATGCCAAAGAAAGCCAAAGAAAGGGGAAAGAAAGCCCAAAGAAAGGGGAAAGAAAGCCCAAAGAAAGCCCAAAGAAAGCCCAAGAAAGGGAAAGATAGACAAAGAAAGCCCAAAGAAAGCCCAAAGAAAGTGGAAAGAAAGGGGAAAGAAAGCCAAAGAAAGCCCAAGGAAAGCCAAAGAAAGGGAAAGAAATCCCAAGAATGGGGAAAAAAGCCCAAAGAAAGCCCAAAGAAAGCCAAAGAAAAGCCCACAGAAAGGGGAAAGAAAGCCAAAGAAATGGGAAAGAAAGCCAAAGAAAGCCCAAAGAAAGCCCAAAGAAAGCCCAAAGAAAGGGGAAAGAAAGCCAAAAGAAAGCCCAAAGAAAGGGGAAAGAAAGCCCAAAGAAAGCCCAAAGAAAGGGGAAAGAAAGGCCAAAGAAAGGGAAAGAAAGGGGAAAGAAAGCCCAAAGAGAGGGGGAAAGAAATGGGAAGAAAGCCCAAAGAAAGCCCAAACAAGGGAAAGAAAGCGCAAAGAAAGCCAAAGAAAGGGGAAAGAAAGCCCAAAGAAAGGGAAAGAAAGCCCAGAGAATGCCCAAAGAAAGCCCAAAGAAAGCCAAAGAAAGCCCAAAGAAAGGGAAAGAAAGCCCAAAGAAAGGGGAAAGAAAGCCCAAAGAAAAGGGGAATGACAGCCCAAAGAAAGGGGAAAGAAAGCCCAAAGAAGGGGAAAGAAAGCCCGAAGAAAGGGGAAAGAAAGCCCAAAGAAAGGGGAAAGAAAGCCCAAGAAAGGGAAAGAAAGCCCAAAGAAAGCCCAAAGAAAGCCCAAAGAAAGTGGAAAGAAAGGGAAAAGAAAACCCAAAGAAAGCCCAAAGAAAGCCCAAGAAAGACCAAAGAAAGGGGAAAGAAAGCCCAAAGAAAGGGGAAAGAAAGCCCAAAGAAAGCCCAAAGAAAGCCCAAATAAAGCCCACAGAAAGGGGAAAGAAAGCCCAAAGAAAGGGGAAAGAAAGCCCAAAGAAAGCCAAAGACCGCCAAAAAAAGCCCAAAGAAAGCCAAAGAAAGCCCAAAGAAAGGGGAAAGAAAGCCCAAGAAGGGGAAAGAAAGCCCAAAGAAAGGGAATGACAGCCCAAAGAAAGGGGAAAGAAAGCCCAAAGAAAGGAGAAGAAAGCCCAAAGAAAGGGGAAAGAAAGCCCAAAGCAGGGGAAAGAAAGCCAAGAAACCGCAAGGATGCCCAAAGATAGCTGAAAGAAAGTGGAAAGAAAGGGGAAATAAAGCCCAAAGAAAGCCAAAGAAAGCGGAGAGAAAGCCCAAAGAAAGGGGAAACAAAGCCCAAGAAAGCCCAAAGAAAGCCCAAAGAAAGGAAAGAAAGCCAAAGAAAGGGGAAAGAAAGCCCAAAGAAAGGGGGAAAGAAAGCCCAAAGAAAGGGGAATGACAGCCCAAAGAAAGGGGAAAGACAGCCCAAAGAAAGGGAAAGAAAGCCCAAAGAAAGCCCAAGAAAGTGGAAAGAAAGGGGAAATAGAAACCCAAAGAAAGCCCAAAGAAAGCCAAGGAAAGACCAAAAGGAAAGGGGAAATAAAGCCCAAAGAAAGGGGAAAGAAAGCCAAAGAAAGCCCAAAGAAAGCCCAAAGAAAGCCAAAGAAAGGGAAAGAAAGCCAAAGAAAGGGGAAAGAAAGCCCAAAGAAAGGCGAATGACAGACCCAAAGAAAGGGGAAAGAAAGCCCAAAGAAAGGGAAAGAAAGCCCAAAGAAAGGGGAAAGAAAGCCAAAGAAAGGGGAAAGAAAGCCCAAAGAAAGCCCAAAGAAAGCCCAAAGAAAGTGGAAAGAAAAGGGGAAAGAGAACCCAAAGAAAGCCCAAAGAAAGCCCAAGGGAAAGCCAAAGAAAGGGGAAAGAAAGCCAAAGAAAGGGGATAGAAAGCCCAAAGAAGGCCCAAAGAAAGCCCAAAGAAAGCCACAGAAAGGGAAAGAAAGCCCAAAGAAAGGGGAAAGAAAGCCCAAAGAAAGCCCAAAGAAAGCCCAAAGAAAGGGGAAAGAAAGCCCAAAGAAAGGGGAAAGAAAGCCCAAAGAAGGGGAAAGAAAGCCCAAAGAAAGGGGAATGACAGCCCAAAGAAAGGGGGAAAGAAAGCCAAAGAAAGGGGAAAGAAAGCCCAAAAGAAAAGGGAAAGAAAGCCCAAAGAAAGGGGAAAGAAAGCCCAAAGAAATGGAAAGAAAGCCAAAGAAAATGGGAAAGAAAGCCCTAAGAAAGGGAAAGAAAGCCCAAAGAAAGGGGAAAGAAAGCCCAAAGAAAGGGGAAAGAAAGCCAGAGAGAGCCCAAAGAAAGCCCAAAGAAAGCCCAAAGAAAGTCCAAGGAAAGCCCAAAGAAAGGGGAAAGAAAAGCCCAAAGAAAGGGGGAAAGAAAGCCAAAGAAAAGGGAAAGAAGCCAGAGAGAGCCCAAAGAAAGCCAAAGAAAGCCCATGAAAGCCCAAAGAAAGCCAAAGAAAGCCAAAGAAAGGGGAAAGAAAGCCCAAAGAAAGGGAAAGAAAGCCCAGAGAAAGCCCAAAGAAAGGCAAAGAAAGCGCAAAGAAAGCCCAAAGAAAAGGGGAAAGAAAGCCAAAGAAAGGGGAAAGAAAGGGGAAAGAAAGCCCAAAGAAAGGGAAAGAAAGGGGAAGAAAGAGCCCAAAGAAAGGCCAAATAATGCCCAAAGAAAGGGGAAAAAAAGCCCAAAGAAGCCCAAAGAAAGGGGAAAGAAGCGCAAAGAAAGCCAAGAAGAAAAGGGAAAGAAAGCCCAAAGAAATGTGAAAGAAAGCCCAAATAAAGGGAAAGAAAGCCCAAAGAAAGGGGAAAGACAGCCAAAGAAAGCCAAAGAAAGGGGAAAGAAAGCCCAAAGAAAGGGGAAAGAAAGCTCAAAGAAAGCCCAAGAAAGGGGAAAGAAAAAGCCCAAAGAAAGGGGAAAGAAGCCCAAAGAAAGGGAAAGAAAGCCAGAGAATGCCCAAAGAAGGCCAAAGAAAGCCCAAAGAAAGCCCAAAGAAAAGGGAAAGAAAGCCCAAAGAAAGGGGAAAGAAAGCCCAAAGAAAGGGGAATGACAGCCCAAAGAAAGGGAAAGAAAGCCAAAGAAAGCCCAAAGAAAGGGGAAAGAAAGCCCAAAGAAAGGCGAAAGAAAGCCCAAAGAAAACCCAAATAAAGCCCACAGAAAGGAGAAAGAAAGCCCAAAGAAAGGGGAAAGAAAGGGGAAAGAAAGCCCAAAGAAAGCCCAAAGAAAGGGGGAAAGAAAGCCCAAAGAAAGGAGAGGAGAAAGGCCAAAGAAAGGGGAAAGAAAGCCCAAAGACAGGGGAAAGAAAGCCCAAAGAACGGGGGAATGACAGCCCAAGAAAGGGGAAAGAATGCCCAAAGAAAGGAGAAAGAAAGCCCAAAGAAAGGGGAAAGAAAGCCCAAAGAAAGGGGAAAGAAAGCCCAAAGAAAGGGGAAAGAAAGCCAAAGAAAACCCAAATAAAGCCCACAGAAAAGGGGAAAGAAAGCCAAAGAAAGGGAAAGAAAGCCCAAAGAAAGCCAAAGAAAGCCCAAAGAAAGGGGGAAAGAAGCCCAAAGAAAGGAGAAAGAAAGGCCAAAGAAAGGGGAAAGAAAGCCAAAGACTGGGAAAGAAAGCCCAAAGAACGGGGAATGACAGCCCAAAGAAAGGGGATAGAATGCCAAAGAAGGAGAAAGAAAGCCCAAAGAAAGGGAAAGAAAGCCCAAAGAAAGGGGAAAGAAAGCCCAAGAAACCGCAAAGATAGCCCAAAGAAAGCCCAAGAAAGTGGAAAGAAAGGGGAAAGAAAGCCAAAGAAAGCCCAAAGAAAGCCAAGGAAAGCCCAAAGAAAGGGGAAAGAGAGCCCAAAGAAAGGGGAAGAAAGCCAAAGAAAGCCCAAAGAAAGTGGAAAGAAAGCCCAAAGAAAGGGGAAACAAAGCCCAAAGAAAAGGGGAAAGAAAGGGAAAGAAAGCCCAAAGAAAGGAGAAAGAAAGGGGAAGAAAGCCCAAAGAAAGCCCAAAGAAGGGGAAAGAAAGCCAAAGAAAGTGGAAAGAAAGCCCAAAGAAAAGGGGAAACAAAGCCCAAAGAAAGGGAAAGAAAGGGGAAAGAAGCCCAAAGAAAGGGGAAAGAAAGGGGAAAGAAAGGCCCAAAGAAAGCCCAAAGAAAGGGAAAGAAAGCCCAAAGAAACCCAAAGAAAGGGGAAAGAAAAGCCCCAAGAAACCGCAAAGAAAGGGGAAAGAAAGTCCAAAGAAAGCCCAAAGAAAGGGGAAAGAAAGCCCAAAGAAAGGGGAAAGAAAGCCCAAAGAAAGGGAAAGAAAGCCCAAAGAAAGGGGAAAGAAAGCCCAAGAAAGGGAAAGAAGCCAAAGAAAGCTCAAAGAAAGGGAAGAAAGCCCAAAGAAAAGGGAAAGAAAGCCCAAAGAAAGCCCAAAGAAAGCGGAAAGAAAGCCCAAAGAAAGGGGAAACAAAGCCCAAAGAAAGCCCAAAGAAAGCCAAAGGAAAGGGGAAAGAAAGCCCAAAGAAAGGGGAAAGAAAGCCAAAAGAAAGCCCAAAGAAAGGGGAAAGAAAGCCCAAAGAAAGGGAAAGAAAGCCCAAAGAAAGGGGAAAGAAAGCCAAAGAAAGGGGAAAGAAAGCCAAAGAAAGGGGAAAGACAGCCAAAGAAAGGAGAAAGAAAGCCCAAGAAAGGGGAAAGAAAGCCAAAGAAAGCCAAAGAAAGGGGAAAGAAAGCCCAAAGAAAAGGGTAAGAAAGCCCAAAGAAAGCGGAAAGAAAAGCCCAAAGAAAGGGGAAACAAAGCCCAAAGAAAGCCCAAAAAAAGCCCAAAGAAAGACCAAAGAAAGGGGAAAGAAAGCCCAAAGAAAGGGGGAAAGAAAGCCCAAAGAAATCCAAAGAAAGGGGAAAGAAAGCGCAAAGAAAGACCAAAGAATGCCCAAAGAAAGCCCAAAGAAAGGGGAAAGAAAGCCCAAGAAAGGGAAAGAAAGCCCAAAGAAAGCCCAAAGAAAGCCCAAAGAAAGGGGAAGAGAAAGACCAAAGAAGCCCAAAGAAAGCCAAAGAAAGTGGAAAGAAAGGGGAAAGAAAGCCCAAAGAAAGCCCAAGGAAAGCCCAAAGAAAGGGGAAAGAAATCCCAAAGAATGGGGAAAAAAGCCCAAAGAAAGCCCAAAGAAAGCCCAAAGAAAGCCCACAGAAAGGGAAAGAAAGCCCAAAGAAATGGGAAAGAAAGCCCAAGAAAGCCCAAAGAAAGCCCAAAGAAAGGGGAAAGAAAGCCCAAAGAAAGGCCCAAAGAAGGGGAGAAGAAAGCCCAAGAAAGCCAAAGAAAGGGGAAAGAAAGGCCAAAGAAAGGGGAAAGAAAGGGAAAGAAAGCCCAAAGAGAGGGGAAAGAAATGGGAAGAAAGCCCTAAGAAAGCCCAAACAAAGGGGAAAGAAAGCGCAAAAGAAAGCCCAAAGAAAGGGGAAAGAAAGCCCAAAGAAAGGGGAAAGAAAGCCCAGAGAATGCCAAAGAAAGCCAAAGAAAGCCCAAAGAAAGCCCAAAGAAAAGGGAAAGAAAGCCCAAAGAAAGGGGAAAGAAAGCCCAAAGAAAGGGAATGACAGCCCAAAGAAAGGGGAAAGAAAGGCCCAAAGAAAGGGAAAGAAAGCCCAAAGAAAGGGGAAAGAAAGCCCAAAGAAAGGGGAAAGAAAGCCCAAAGAAAGGGGAAAGAAAGCCCAAAGAAAGCCCAAAGAAAGCCCAAAGAAAGTGGAAAGAAAGGGAAAGAAAACCCAAAGAAAGCCCAAAGAAAGCCCAAGGAAAGACCAAAGAAAGGGGAAAGAAAGCCCAAAGAAAGGGGAAAGAAGCCCAAGAAAGCCCAAAGAAAGCCCAAATAAAGCCCACAGAAAGGGGAAAGAAAGCCCAAAGAAAGGGGAAAGAAAGCCAAAGAAAGCCCAAAGACCGCCAAAAAAAGCCCAAGAAAGCCCAAAGAAAGCCCAAAGAAAGGGGAAAGAAAGCCCAAAGAAAGGGGAAAGAAAGCCAAAGAAAGGGGAATGACAGCCCAAAGAAGGGGAAAGAAAGCCCAAAGAAAGGAGAAAGAAAGCCCAAAGAAAGGGGAAAGAAGCCCAAAGAAAGGGGAAAGAAAGCCCAAGAAACCGCAAGGATAGCCCAAAGATAGCTGAAAGAAAGTGGAAAGAAAGGGGAAATAAAGCCCAAAGAAAGCCCAAAGAAAGCGGAGAGAAAGCCCAAAGAAAGGGGAAACAAAGCCCAAAGAAAGCCCAAAGAAAGCCCAAAGAAAGCCCAGAGAAAGGGGAAAGAAAGCCCAAAGAAAGGGAAAGAAAGCCCAAAGAAAGGGGAAAGAAAGCCCAAAGAAAGGGGAAAGAAAGTCCAAAGAAAGGGGAAAGAAAGCCAAAGAAAGGGGAAAGACAGCCAAAGAAAGGGGAAAGAAAGCCCAAAGAAAGGGGAATGAAAGCCCAAAGATGCCCAAAGAAAGGGGAAAGAAAGCACAAAGAAAAGGGAAAGAAAGCCAAAGAAAGCCAAAGAAAGCGGAAAGAAATGCCCAAAGAAAGGGGAAACAAAGCCCAAAGAAAGCCCAAAGAAAGCCCAAGAAAGCCCAAAGAAAGGGGAAAGAGAAGCCCAAAGAAAGGGGAAAGAAAGCCCTAAGAAATCCAAAGAAAGGGGAAAGAAAGCGCAAAGAAAGACCAAAGAATGCCCAAAGAAAGGGGAAAGAAAGCCCAAAGAAAGGGAAAAAAAGCCAAAGAATCCCAAAGAAAGCCCAAAGAAAGGGGAAAGAAAGACCAAAGAAAGCCAAGAAAGCCCAAAGAAAGTGGAAAGAAAGGGGAAAGAAAGCCCAAAGAAAGCCCAAGGAAAGCCCAAAGAAAGGGGAAAGAAAGCCCAAAGAATGGGGAAAGAAGCCCAAAGAAAGCCCAAAGAAAGCTCAAAGAAAGCCCACAGAAAGGGGAAAGAAAGACCAAAGAAATGGGAAAGAAAGCCCAAAGAAAGCCCAAAGAAAGCCCAAAGAAAGCCCAAAGAAAGGGGAAAGAAAGCCCAAAGAAAGCCCAAAGAAAGGGGAAAGAAAGCCCAAAGAAAGCCCAAAGAAAGGGGAAAGAAACGCCAAAGAAAGGGGAAAGAAAGGGGAAAGAAAGCCCAAAGAAAGGGGAAAGAAATGGGAAGAAAGCCCAAAGAAAGCCCAAAGAAAGGGGAAAGAAAGGGAAAGAAAGCCAAAGAA